>NW_028318268.1:235000-535000 GCF_062004578.1 Staurois parvus
CCTGAACCATTCAAGCAGATATTTCATATCTAACCGTTCAGCAGATGCGTCTGCATATTAATCTACTAGCGGCAAGGCTGCTAAATGCACCGAGAATAAGTTATGACCCATGACATCAACTGTGAGAGTTTTGGTTAAAGCCTGAGCTCCCCGCCTACATAACCCCCTCCCCAAAAGAGGCGATTGGTTCTCTGCTTCAGGGAGACACCCTCTGGAGTTTCTAGAAAAAGCTAAGCTGAGTTGAAAAAAGTTGAAGAATCTCCCTTTTAACATTGGAACTAACTTTGGGAGATAAAAGCATCCTTGTGGCTCTGAAACCTGATCTGCTTAAACCAGGACGTTTGGCAAGTACTTTACCTCCCTAAATTCCTTTCTGTTATCTCTTTGCTGTGGTATTGTTCTCTGTATATTTATATATATATATAAAAGCGCTACTGTGTGTGTGTTTTAAACTTCGGTATATCTCTGCCTGCGGTGACAGTGGTATACCGACGATTATTCAAACATCAGTGTTATTGCTGATATTGCCAAGTTTCCTCTTTCTCTGTACAAAGAGGTGGTGGCAGTGTGAAGGGTTAATTGCGTAATTAACCTGACCCAGTAACAATTGCTCCCAGGCTGCCGGCACACAGGTTGTGGTCCATTAGCTGGAAACTTTTTGTGCAGGGTGCAGCTGGGTGTGGCATTGTTACGCACATGACAGCGCGGTTTTAGATTGGCTAGTCCTTCAGTCACGAGTTTGGTGAGAAGGGCTGGGGTCGTCACACATGACTTACAACGGGTTCATGGCACATCCATGCTACTGTACAGCTAACACCAGGGGTCTCCAACCTATGCCCCATGGGCCAGATCTGGCCCGAGGCTAGAGTCAGTGGCACATTCTCAACGTGCATAGACTGAGAATTCAGGGCAGCAGAAACTACTTCGACCTACTGTAAGGCAAAATTCAGATAAGGATCCCGATGTAAGGGAGGACCCTGCTGGGGACACCGATGTAAGGGAGGACCCTGCTGGGGACCCCGATGTAAAGGAGACCTGAACCTGGTAGCTCTCCCCCACTTTGTCTTTTCCTCTATGTTAGCATTGTGTCCACAGTAGCATTTGCGTAAACAGAGTAGAGTAGGACTGGCCATAGAGGGATTACTTTGACGCAGTTGGCCGACTTAAGCATGTATTGCAATATGTGTGAACTAAACATCCCTATTTATTCCAAAGTCTGTTTGAAAGAGTATATACCAGTGTGCAGAGGGTCCTTCAGAATATCTAGTGTTAATATGTGGTTACACCCCTTTAGCACCTGATGGATAAATGCATATACTATAGGAGGAGCCCTGCTGGGGACCCCAATGTGAAGGAGGGGATTATTTAATTTAAAACTTTTTTTTAGCCTGCAAATATTTGTTATATATACTACTAGGTGGCCCTCGTACTAAAAAGAAGGAGGAGGAGGAGGGAGGAGGAGGAAGAATAGTGCCCCATCATTGGTGTCAGTGGGGGGGGGAGGAATAGTGCCCCATCGTTGGTGTCAGTGGGGGGGGGGGAGGAATAGTGCCCCATCGTTGGTGTCAGTGGGGGGGGGGGAAATAGTGCCCCATCATTGGTGTCAGTGGGGGGGGGGGGGAATAGTGCCCCATTGTTGGTGTCAGTGGGGGGGGGGGGGAAGGAATAGTGCCCCATCGTTGGTGTCAGTGGGGGGGGAGGAAAAGTGCCCCATCGTTGGTGTCAGTGGGATGAATAATGCCTCATCATTGGTATCAGTGACACCAACGATGGGGCACTATTCCTCCCACTGACACTTGCTGACCCCTGTTCCAGTACGGTGCTGCTGCAGCCAGCATATGTGGTTGCAGCAGCACCTCTGGACGGCACACTTACCTGCATCTCCACTCGATTTTCGCGGGGCCGCTCAGCTCCGCCTCCTCGCCGGTGATTGGCCAACTGTGTGCCTTTCCTGAGCTACAGTTCTGGCGGCCAATCACCGGTGAGGAGGCGGAGCCGAGCAGCCGCGCGAACATCCAGTGGACGAACCGAGAGAAGGAGCAGCCGCGCTTCCTGGACCGGATCGTCGTGTGACCGGAGCCAGGTAAGAGACAGCAGCCCCGACCCACTCCTGTACTTAGTGTCCCTTCTGTTGGAAGGGGAGGGGGCGGCGGCGGCACCGCGCCACCCCCCTAAAAAGTGTCAGCATGCCGTTACCGACGTATAAGACGACCCCCGACTTTTGAGAAGATTTTCAAGGGGTAAAAAGTCGTCTTATACGCCGGAAAATATGGTAGGTAAATATGACATAATATGCAGCATAACAATATTTAGCATTTTCTATAGCTGAGCTGGCTGCCAAAGCTCTAGGTTTTTTTTTCACATTTTACAGGCTCTCAATGTGCTTCTTTCATGAAAGGACCCTGTTCAGAGAGTTCAACTCCAGTGAAATGGAGAGTTTACATAGTTCAACTCTAGGGAACCTAATACTTATCTGAGGACTGTCTGAGATTCAGACAAATCGTGCCTTAAAACAGAAAAAGTTTGTTGCACTGACATTTTTAGTGCACCAATAGTTCTCAGTGAATCCTTTGTCATGAATTAAATGCTTATTTGTAAAATACTGCATATAGAGATGATAAAAGAACAAACAGTATATATATATATATATATATATATATATATATATATATATATATATATATATATATATATATATATATATATATATACACATACATACACATATATATACACATATATATATATTTTTTTTTTTTTTTTTTTTTAAACTAAAATAAAACTGAACCCAAACTATTATAGATTCCCTTTCATGTTATTAAAATTTGACTTTTCATTTCAAACTGCAGGCATGATTTTTTTTTTACATTGAAAAAACAAATTCCTTCCTTGCAGTATGGCAACCTGAAGGTGTTCTTCAGAGATTTCAATATACCTGGATGTATGATTGGCTCAGTGTTCTCCAAATAAAATGAATGAAAGAACTGAAAGAAAAAGAACCCGGGGCAAATTTAGATTACGTTTGAGCCCTGCAGTGTAATTACTTACCTCGTTTATAACAGCAGCTAAATCATATACTCTGTTTCTCTACACAGCTGTGTTAATCTTTCTGAAAACAGGAACCTTTCACATACCCTTTAATAAGAATCTTCACACTCTAGCAAAAAAAAAAAAATAGTCGGAGTAAATCATACTTTTACGATTGCTTTTCTTTACAGAAATATTAAAAAAGTAGTCTAAACCATCTAAACATAAATGTTTCTGCAGTTTGTAATAGCAGAGCTTTTTAAATCCCAAAAATAAATCTAAAGTTTAATCTCAGTTCCTAAATCTGGGAGGGCTGCAGAAATAAAAATCACTTAGCACAGGCCTGGAAAAATCTAGAAGTTGTTTTAAAAAAATTAGGAATTAGAAACGACAGAGCAATAATTTGAGGTGCGTGCAGTTCTCATTTTCCACAGCAGCCACTTAAAAATGTCAAAATATATTAGTTCCTTCCCATCAAAAAGCCAAATGTAGTTTTTCCCACCACTCTCCCCCACATCATGTATATACAGCATATACAATTACAGCATATACAATAAATATCTCTCAACACACACACTGATCAGCCATAACATTATGACCACCCACCTAATATTGAGTAGCTCCCAGTTTTGCCACCAAAACAACCCTGATGACCCGTTGAGACATGGACTCCAAAAGTAACATGCACATCAATGGCAGGACCCAAGGTTTCCCAGCAGAAGTTTGCCTTGCTTGCCATCTTCCTATACTGCATTCTGGTGCCATCTCTTTCCCAGAAAAATGACATACACATGAATTTGTCCATCCACATGATGTAAAAGAAAACATGATTTCTCAGAACAGGCCACCTTCTTTGCTCCACTGCACAGTTCTGATGCTTGTGTGTCAATTGTAGACACTTTTGTCTGTGGACACGGGTCAGCATGGGAACCCAGAACGGTCTGAGGCTAAGCAGCCCCATACACAACAAACTGTGATACCCTGTGTGTTCTGACACCTATTAGAACCAACATTAATGTTTTCAGCAATTTGAGCTACAAAACTCTATTTGATTGGACTACATGGACCAGCTTCGCTCCCCACATGTATCAATGAGACTCGGCAGCCCATGACCCTGATGCCTGTTTGCCAGTCTTACTTCCCTGGACCACTTCTGGTCACTCTTGACCACTGCAGACGGGGAACATCCCAGAAGGACTGCAGTTTTGGAGATGCTCTGACCCAGTCGTCTAGCCATTACAATTTGGCCCTTGTCAAAGTTGCTCAAATCCTTACACTTGCCCATTTTTTCCAGCCAAAAAAAAAAAAAGAAAAAGTCAGCATCTATAAAAACTATAGCTGCTGACTTTTAAAATACAGACACTTACCTGTCCCTTGGTCAAGCGGTGTCCTCACCATGGTTGGTTTCACCAGCTGTCTTCTCTCCCTGGCGCGGGCGTCTTCATTGTGGGCACCTGGCTGTGACAGCTTGCGGCTTCACAGCCGGGTACCCACTGCACTGCGCTTTGTGAATGGCCCCGTAGTCTTCTGGGACCTGTCACGTGTCCCAAAAGACTACGGGGAAGGAGGGAGGACAACCTCCGTTTCCGATCGCCGAAGGAGATCGCAGCAAAAGTGGGAGCGGGTACCTGTCAAATTCAGGTACCCGATCCCCAAAGGTGCCAAACCTTAACGGTGAGCGGGGGCCAAAGCATTAAAGCAGAACTTCCCCTTTTGGGTGGAAATCCGCTTTAACTACCAACACATTATTTTCTACTTAATATATATCCCACCCACTTACAGGTGCCATTGTAACAAGAGAATGCCAGTGATCAGTGTATATATACACACGGGTTTCTATCCCCCCAGCCCAACATGTACAAGCCCTGTCTTTGGTCATTAGTAGTTTAGTACTGCATTGCTAGCTGCTGAGAAGTGGGATCCAGCGTCTCCTGTGCTCGATGTCACGTAAATAAAGTTCCTTTCAGGTGGTCAGCAGACTTTACTGTCCTCTGCAGAGTGGTCTGCGGTGGACTGCTTTTCAGACTATAGTTGACAGCCAGTTTACAGGCATTCAGTAGGCGATACGGTCTCCTCCTGAATGCCATTTTTTGCCCCAGTTCTCAGGGGGATTTTACATTCAACTATGACACTGCAACCACTTTAGCTGCATTTGGCAAGTGGTTGCAATGCACCTACCTAACTCTGATGGGCATGTTTGGCAGGTGGTGCGACCAGTCATGCCACACTGCTGCAGTAATGTTAACACGCCCCTCTGACTGCCATGTAATTTGTAGGTGGGTGGTTGGAGGGCCCCAGCCATCCGTGTGAACCATGCAAGCTACCTGTCACAGATAGAGGAAGCCAGATCCCGTTGCAGCAGTGAGAGGTGTTTGCCTGTCTGACAAGTCTATGTGAGAAAGCTTTTGCAGGCATAGCAGCAGGGGCGTATTTTCCACAAGGCAAACAAGGCATTTGCCTAAGGCTGCATTTTAAACGGGGGCAGTGGCACCCCCCTAAACAAGGGATGGAAGAAGAGACATACACAGCATGGGGACCAGGCGGGATCTGAGAGAGGCTTTGGGCTGTTTGATGGTGTATGCAGAGCCTGACTCTTGTTCCCGGGGATGTCCGGAGCTGTGAAGGTGAGTGTCTTCTCTCTCACCTGGGTGGGGAGGGGTTGCCAGTCTATGGGGGGCGTTGGTAGTAGAAGACTCTCTAAGATAGGGGTGGGGGGCTGGGGTTGTTATTGGTCAATGTCAGGCTCTCTTCGTGGGGGAGGGGGGTGTTGGTCGGTGTCAGGGTCTCTCCATTGGGGTGGAATCCAATTTTTGTGTAGCCTAGGGCAGCACGAAATCTAAATACACCACTGCATAGCAGTGCTATGGGAATTCAGTAAAGCCCTGACAACATATTTCTGGCAGTATGGCCTGCACCTCTTTCAAAAATCCCTGTCCCGTTCCAGTAGCTCTACACACGTGGCAGGATCCAGGTAGTTCTTAATAATGCCACTCATCAAAGAGACCCTTTTACTGCACAAAGTTAAAAATAAATGATCTCCAGTTTGTAAATAACTAAGCTGGAGATATTCAAAACCAAATGTAAGTTGGCGTACAGAGACAGGCAGAGTGCCTGTCCTTGTATGCTTTGTAGCCGGGTGGGATGTTTGCTGCCACTACCTCCTCTCCTCCCCATTTGTAACTAGCTGTAATAGACACTGTCAGCATCTCAGCCAATAGCCTTTCAACAACCAGTGACACAGACAGTGGGCGGACCCTGACTGGAAAGCTGGAACACTGGTTTCCCATCAGGTCAGCTGTCTCCTTGTGATTGGTAGCCAATAGCGGGCTATCTATGGAGCTTAGCTGCACTGAGGATGGAGTGAAGAATGGACACTATGGCCTCAATGGACACTATGGCCTCAATGGACACTATGGCCTCAATGGACACTATGGCCTCAATGGACACTATGGCCTCAATGGACACTATGGCCTCAATGGACACTATGGCCTCAATGGACACTATGGCCTCAATGGACACTATGGCCTCAATGGACACTATGGCCTCAATGGACACTATGGCCTCAATGGACACTATGGCCTCAATGGACACTATGGCCTCAATGGACACTATGGCCTCAGTGCACACATCTGCCCAAAACCCCTCTTCCCCTACAGGTACATGAATCTGCTGCGTGCACCAACATGGGCTGTGTAGAGGAACGACAGAATCCCAATGAGTGTCAGACATGCTATGAATTCCCTTGTAAATAGGTTTTACTTGCACAGGACCCAGGGCTATCGACGACTATGGGCAGCATATACTGGGCTCCTGGCATCTATTTGTCATGGATTACCTTTTTTATGTTTTCATTTTAATTACTTGATGGTTATATTAGGTCAATATTTGTGTGGAGGATGTTGAGAAGCGTAGGGTGGATAGGGAGGGAGTCGTGAGGGAGGGAAAGGGAGGTTTTCTTTTTTTTTTTGGAAGGGAGGGGGGATGGGAGAAGAAGGTAAAATATTGTGAATGATTGGTTTTATGAGAACGTAAATGGAATATGTATTGTTTTTTTTTTTTTTATTTTTTGAAAATTAATATTTAAATTGAAAAAAAAAAAAATGGCAAAATGCAGTACTGTTCTGAAAGAAAAAAAAAAGGAAAAGCGTACTTCCGCAGTGCCACTTTTCAACGGGAAATCTTTAGGCTGCAATCATAGTGTGCAGGTTCAGGTGTTATGCACATAGCGGTGCCTTTTTAAATAGCAGCCTGAAGCACATACAGTAAACATGCAAACACGCTCCACAACACGTGTTGCCTAGTAATAATAATACAAAAATGGAACAAAGAGACGCACAGCCAATCCCCATGGGTGCTTAAATAGATTCATAAATATTTACAAAGTAATCCAGAACCTGGAGCACACCACTATGTAAATCTTGACTTCTGCGGGGAATGCGGAGATCTCCACACATCCAGCTCCCCACTTTCCATCCCTAGACTGATGAATCGCCTCCACGATCAGTAGTGATGGAGGTAATGAAAGAGTTGGGTGGAACGCAACCTTCACTGCAGAAGCTGGAAATATTCATAGGAGAAAATCCGGGGTTCTGGAGCTCCCAGGGCACTTCAGCAGCTACATAGAGATATCGGCAGTCACCCGTTAGTGCCGGCGACAAACCTCGACTGCTTGTTTCATTAATGGATGTTTGAGACAGGCTTATTTTAGGTACATAGCCAGCAGACCATGCAATGGGTAGAAACCTCTTATAAAAGGTTAGGTACCACTAATTTGCACTGTAATAGCAGTATGACACACAAGTCACCATCACAAAGGCACTCTAATAATGAGATCTGCTTGCAAGTCTATTACAATGAGAAAAGAAAGCCTGCAGAGAATTAGTCTGGCAGGCTGTTCATACAGTACTTGTGATAAAAGGAAAAAAATAAAACGAAAATGCATACTCTGGGAATTAAAAGGTGAATTTGAGGGTACCCTCTAAGAAAAGTGTCCCTTCCTAAACCGTGTAAAAATGATCATCTGCTAACCCTATGGGTGATGATCATAGGATGTTATTCATGATCCGGTGGAATGTGATCCAGTCTGACGTTGCTGGCTATAATGCAACTACTTATATATCAAATTGAAACAAAAGTATTGATTTAACCTCCCTAGCGGTCTGATTATGTCAGTATTTCTGTGCTCAAAGCGGTACTTTATTTTGCATGGAAATATGTATTTTTTTTATTGTAGGCCTGTAATTTTTAGGAATAACTCACTGAAATCTGTCCGAATAAGAGTCTAGTAAACATCCCGGGTATGATAAAATTTGAAACACGAAATCATAAATTATAATTTAATAAATAATCATAAAAAATATAATAAATTTAATTCAATAATATAATCAAACCAAAAACACTGAAATGTGAAATATAGCGCCAAGTTCGCACATCGCTGAGCAAAGTCGCAAAATCGTTTTCAGTGTCTGATGACAAATTTTCCCACAAATCATCACTCAATTCTGCAAGTGGTTCTGATTTACTATCGCTGTTCTCTAGCTGGTCTAAAACCGCTTTTGACCTAAAGGGACGCTTTTTGGACACCATGGACTTTTCTCAGTTTCCAGGCAGAAAGGACAGTAAAATTGCAGGCAGGGCGCCGGACAAAGCACTCGGGACAAAATGTATGTGAAATGGTTTGATACAGTAATGTTTTAGGGCTCGTTCACACTTGACTGTTTTACCAACTCTTGCCAAACGCCCCTATAGCGTTTGGCAAGCGTTGGTCTGGCGTTTGCGGAGCGTTTTTTAACGCATGTGCGGTTCAGCAGTGGTTGCTAGGTGTTTGCCGAGCGTTAAAAACACCCCACAAACGCCTATAATGAAGTTTGGATGGTGTTACCACTCCGCAAACTCCCTGTTTGTGGAGCGGCACCATAGACTAGAATAGGAGGCTTCAACGCCTCCTGACTCAACCAGAGGCGTCCGTTTTGCCACGCCGCGACAAAACCGTACCGTTAGAACAGCACCATGTGCTGCAATGGGCAGAATTGTCCCAGGCATTTGGGAAGCGGTAAAAACGCTTCCCAAACGCCTTTCTGCTGCTTGAAAACAAGGCTAGTGTGAACGTAGCCTTACTATGTGATTTTAGTGAATGTCACTTTTTCACATTTTTAAATTTCCCGCCGTTCCATCCCACGTATGTCCTGACATCACAGGGAACGGAACCTGGAAGACAGATGCCGGCATTGGCCGGAGGACATTACAGGGGACACTGCAGGAGGGACATCGCGGGAGTGCAGGACAAGGTAAGTGCAGAAGAGATCCCGCAGCAGCGCCGCATGGTAAGCCTGAGTGTAGCTAGGGATTACCTCTTATGGTGCCTTAACCCCGAGCTACACTCGGGAATAATGCCAGGGAGGTTAAAGTGAAACTATGACAGTCTATTCACTCCAACTTGGTCTGCTACAGTGCAATAAACACAAACACGTTAATGAGTGTTGCAATAGTGCAGGCTACTCATTTGAATTGTCTTCCCAACACACCAAAAAGGGATCTGAAATCATACATGCAGCATTTTCAGGACAGCAGCTTACTGCACATTAGTTCTTTGCGGAACATTGCAACATGCATCTATTGGAAAAGTGGTTTGTATTGCGTTGTGGTAGTGTGTATCAGCCTTAACCTCCCTGGCGGTCTAACTGATCAATATTTTTAAATGTCAAAGCGGTACAGTGTTTTGCACGGAAATTTGTTGTTTTATAGTGTAATCCTGTAATTCTTAGGAATAACTTATTTAAATCTGTCCAAACTGTCTAGTAAACATCCCGGGTATGATAAAGTTTGAAACACGAAATCATAAAAATAATAAATGATCAAATTATGCACACTGGATGTTTTTACAGCGGCTGTTTTTGGCTTTTGACGTTTTTTCCCACAGCCAGTAAACCCCCCAGCATGTTATCCTATGTGTCCATACACACATAGACTGTAATCAGCGGTTTTTGGCAGGGGAGTTTTTTGGCTGAAAAAAAAAACCCAGGACTATTGGACTTCTAGAGGAGTTTTTTAGCTGTATAAACGCTCTAACGCTGAAATACGCAGTAAAACGTGGAAAACTGACGTCTTTACATTCTTGACCCCTGCAATGTATACACCGTGTTATACATTACACGCCTGACCCCTGCAATGTATATACTATGCTGTACGTTACACCCATGCACTGCATTCAATATGTTATACACTACATGCCTGACCCTTGCAATGTAGACATTATGCTGTACATTATACTCCTGTTCCCTGCACTGCATTCACTATGTTGTACGTCATACTCCTGACCCCTGCACTGCATTTACTATGCTGTTGATTATACTCCTGACCCCTGCAATGTATTTACTATGCTGTACGTTACACCCATGCACTGCATTCAATATGTTATACACTACATGCCTGACCCTTGCAATGTAGACGTTATGCTGTACATTATACTCCTGACCCCTGCACTGCATTTACTATGCTGTACATTATACTCCTGACCCCTGCACTGCATTCACTATGTTGTACATTATACTCCTGACCCCTGCACTGCATTCACTATGTTGTATATCATACTCCTGACCCCTGCACTGCATTCACTATGTTGTACATTATACTCCTGACCCCTGCACTTGATATGCTATGTTGTTCATTATAATAAGCTGGATGATGGAGTGTTATTACACAGGATTTTTTGCCAGCTACAAAAACCGTCAACCCATTAGCAGCCATAAGAGGTATCTCAGGGCTCAGTAGAGGGGTCAGAGTTAACTGAGATTTTCTAACTATTTTATTCCCAGTTGCAGTCTAATTGATGTATTTTCTGCAAGAGCTGTTGGGTGCCACACTTTATATAGACTTTACGGCCTAAATGTAGCCAGCTAACTACATAAATATACTAATGAACAAGACCTTCCTGGTGATTTGTCTGTACTTATTATAATAAATCTTCCAGTATATTAAAACTAAATTGTACAATAGCTTAATAGGTTAACCCCATTTTTTAACCACTTGTCGCCCAGGCCAATTCTGACATTTCTCACATAGGTGTAAAAATCCACTTTTGCTAGAAAATTATTTAGAACCCCCAACCAATTATATATTTTATATTATATATAAAATAGATTTAATAGTTTCTGAAAGTAAAAGCCCTAGAAAATAAAATAGTGGGTGTTACAAATTTTTATGTCACAAGATATTTGTGCAGCAGTTTATCAAATGCAAATTGCCAGGAAAAATACCTGCGAATGAATGGCCCTGGATAAAAGTTTGTCTGCGTCTAGGGCACATCGTTTGTAGGTAATTGTTCCAAGAATTATTACATGTGAGTGGCCGCAATTAGCTGCGGGAGCTGTCAGCCTCCAATTCAGAGAGGCTTCTACCAGCAGTAATCCATAGAAACCCCCGCTGGGTCTCCCCATGTATTCGGCCCCATTCGCAAGTGTGAATAAGAGCTCAACTGTGCCTTCTGCAGTGCCTTGGCACATCCCCAAGTTTTAGAATCACTGATTTAACCCATTAACAAAATGAAAAAAAAAACAACAAAAAAAAAAACTAAAAAAAAACAAAAACAAAAAAACCTATAAATATAGAAATCCTGTCTGTCTTGTGCAGCTCATTCACATCTGTTCCCATTCCAGCTGCGTACTTATGAATCCCAAATAGATTTAGTACAAAGTACCAGAGCAAGGGGTTCTGGGAAGTGCCCTTGTGCCAAACGCTTAATTACTTCATTAATTTACTTGTAACATTTGTAAGGATTGTTACCAGCACCTCCAGTGGGAACACATAGGATGCATACACAGTAAACACTGCTAGACACACACACTTTAGTGCATAGCTGCTTCTGAAAACTGGTGTTGAATTTTCGGTAAGATGCCACGTACATATATTTGAAAAATATTTTCATTGCAATAAAGCCAATTATTAAGATACGAATAAAAATTCGACTGCAATTAAAATGTCTTGAGATAAAGACTTTGGGCCTCGACCAATTTAAAGATTTAATGTCACTTTCACGTGGGTGTATTTTAGGGCACATGGCCATTCAGAGTACAATACGCCTGTACTTGTGGAGCCTGGGAGCCATAGCTGCTGCCTAACTTTTCCCATGGACATACATTACAGAATACGCAGCTACATGCACATAAAAAACGCAGGTACCTGTGTTTACATATACATAAATGTATTTTTACAAAAGCAACGGTTTGCATTTATTGAAATACGTCCATATGCGTGCTTATGTAGATAAAAGCACCAGTGTTTATGTGCCTATAGCTGTAATGCATGACAACAGGCAAACTTACGAAGCAACTGTGCTTCTTGGGGGCCACCACACCGCAGCAGTTAGGCTGCATTCACGCATGAGCAATTTGTAGCTTGATGCTCCAAAAACGCTCAAACTTAAAAAAAAAAAATCTGTTTTATGGTGCCTGTTCGTGCAATTAATTATGAACAGGCACTGCGACAATCGCGGCGTCAGACCCCAGCCCTTCTCACCAAACTCATGACCGAAAGACTAGTCAATCTAAAACCGCGCTGTCTCGTGCGTAGCAATGCCATGCCCAGCTGCACTCTGCACAAAGATTTTCCAGCTAATGGACCACAATCTGTGTGCCGACAGCCTGGGAGCGATTGTTACTGGGTCAGGTTAATTACGCAATTAACCCTTCACACTGCCACCACGTCCTTTTTGTACAGTGAAAGAAGAAACTCGGCAATATCTGCAATAACACTATGATGTTTGCATAAGCGTCAGTATACCACTGTCACCGCAGGCAGGGATATACCGAAGTTTAAAACACACACAGTAGCGCTCTTCAGAGACAGGTGTTCTAAGTTTGCATTAAAGAGCTTTAGAAACAGTTCAACGCTTTCGGAAAGTAAGATTTATCACTAAAAAGGTCAAAAGGGTGCAATAAAAATATTTACAGAAAAAGATGCAGCATATATATATATATATACATACATACATACACACACACACACACACACACACACAGCAATAACACGGCAAAGAGATAACAGAAAGGAATTTAGAGAGATAAAGTACTTTAAGCAGATCACGTTTCCTGCGCAAAAGGGCTTTGATCTCCCGAAGTCGGTTCCAATGTTAAAAGGGAGCTTCTTCAACCTAGCTCAACTCAGCTTAGCTTTTTCTAGGAACTCAGCAGGGTGTCTCCTAAAAACAGAGAACCAATCGCCTCATTTGGGGAGGGAGTCATGTAGGTGGGAACCCAAGCTAGAACCAAAAACCCTCACAGTTGATGTCATGGTTCATAACTTGGTGCATTTAGCAGCCTTGCCACTAGTAGATTATTATGCAGAATCACCTGCTGAACGTCTAGGTATGAAATATGACATACCTGCTGGGATGGTAAAGGAGATATCATTTTCTGCTCTCCTGTTGATGCCAGCTAGGGGATGTAATATATCGGACGACTTGTATTAACGAGACCGATCTGAATATATGCCTGGATTTAATGTACAACTTTCATAGTCCAAGATATGTAATCATAAGGGAAAAGGGGATGTTTAAATGTGAGTCCATTTTACAACTACCTGGAATGTCTTTGAGCTCAGTGAAGGACTTGGTTTATGGTTTTACAATCCTTCTCCAAGCAGAGTCTGGCAGACATCTGGGGGCCAGGCTAATTGGGGTTTATAAACATGAGCTCTCCTGCTGGCCTTGATGCCTTTGATCTCTGCATCAAACAGACCACATGTCACTCCTCAGAGAGGGAGGGGGGATATCGGAGGAATCTGATTTGAGAGTAGAAAATGATACAAGATGGAGGCCTTTGCCAAAATGGAGGTTCACATCCATCTCTGCGTGCACGATTGCTACAGGCACCATAGAGAACAATTGATTTAAGTTTGAGCATTTTGGGAGCTTCATGCTTCAGGCTACAAATCTCTCATGTGTGAATGCAGCCTTAGGTGTGAACCTAGCTTAAATGTGTCAGGGCGTTGTGGTGCAATTCATTTTTAATGGCACTCCAATGCAGTAAATTAATACACAAGCATTGCGTTGTACTGCTTGGAAAAAAAAAAATTATTTGTTATATATATATATAAACATTATGATGTATTGCCAGTCCTTGCATTGAACTGCCTCAAAGAAATAAAAGTTAATGCATAAAAAATTGGGTCTGTGTTAATGAATGCAGCAAAATGCCAAGGTGTGAATGGGGCCTGTCAAGTTTTTAAACTGATTGTAAACCTTATGCTTAATATTTTAAAAAAATTTAAATTATGTCATACCTACCTGCTCTACATAATGATTTTTCACTGAGCAGCCCCAATCCTCCTCTTCTGGGGTCCCCCACCCGCACTCCTGGCTCCACTTCTTCGGTGAGTGCACACAAGAGGAGCTAACCTTTACCCTGCTCTATCCATTAATATACAGGGTTGGCCAAAAGTGAGTATGCATTACTAACTGGATCATGGATTTTATTTATTATAATTTTCAATGATGTAATCTCTTATTAATTTATAGGTATTGAGAATAATGGCATTGAATTTGAGTGAAGAACAATGTAAATCCAAACATAAAGTGGATTCTGATGAAGATTTGGAAGACTAAAAATGCCAAGAGATTGAGCAGAGCGACAAGAGGTATTCAACATTACTCCAACCAACACGTCCACCCACAGAGCCGTGTCATCCATTCACAAGGTCTGCAAATGAAAAGACTACAAGTCTCATTTGCCACCATGACCGAGGGTCTGTAGCTCTCAGGAGTAATGGCAGGCTAAAATATACTGTGGCTGGACTTGGCTGAACGCCGTACTGAATGCAGTACTCAATTTTAGTGCCCTGTAATAAAAAATGCTGGGTGCAATAACTAACTAAAAACAAGTCATATACATGCACACGATCAACATGTAGTCATGCAGGTACCTTTTAATCAGCATTTAAACCATTACATATTCTACGAATGTGAAAGACCATCTGCCAAATAAACAGCTGCCCTGGCACATCATAGCATTCACCCGGCACTCCAAGAAATAACAGAATACAACTGCAATATTCTTGTACTGTCAAAACCTCCACTTTTATTATCACATGACACACAGGAGGATATATCTTATAGTCATCACAATCTGCATAATAACACACACCAGTAAGAGTGAGCATTACAGCATGAAATAGACACATCATTTGACAGCGTCACAGCATAGAATACATTGCCAAAGCTGTGGAAGCGAGAAGGAACAAATCCCATCGGAACCAAACTGCCCCCGGGGGTCAGGGAGAAGCCATAGGCATGACCAGTCGATGAGCCCATACAGTCTTGGCAAAAACCCAGCATCAGAGTGTCCTCTGGCCACTAAGGGAGGGGGGGGGGGCTTCTACTGGTCTCGCCCAGACCTCTGCCTTATAAACCCATTTTCTTGAAGCTGTCTAATAGTGGGCGGTGCCACAACCACCACAGGAGGAGCTATTCGAAGGGTTCCGCAAGGATAACAGAGTCACATTCAACCACCATATTTGTTATCTGAAAAGTCACACTTTTGCTTTTTATCTACCACAAAACCTTTTCTCATCTCCCCCAGACGTAAGGATTTGTAACTTAGATGTCCTTAACCCCTTGACGCCGACGGCACACAAATATGCGGCCTCACGGAACTGGGCTTTTTTCCATGGGGCCGCATATTTGCGTACCTGTCTTTGTGCTGGGAGCACGCCGCTCAGCGCACTCCCAGCACTGAGACTGCGGTGTCACTGAAAGCCCCGGGTCCCGTTCTAACGATCGGGACCTGGGACTCCCAATTCCAGGTCACGTGATCACTGTGATAGCCTCTGATTGGCTATTGCAGTGATCAGTCACTGTGCAGTCCAGCCCCCTTGTTTTTTCTCTCTATGAATGGAGAAGAGAGATACAGTGTATCTCTCTAACCCCTGGCATAGAGAGAAAAAAACAAGTTTGTTGAAAAAAAAAAAAAAAAAAAAAAAAAGGTAAATAAAATATTAAAAAATAAAGAAAAATACCTAGAACAAGGTTTGATCTAGTTCAGTGCCGGGGTTAGTGTTTGGGTTAAGGTCAGGGTCAAAAAAAAAAAAAAAAAATTGGTGTCAGTTAGTATTAATGTCAGTGTCAGTGTGTTTTAGGTAAAAAAAAAAAAAAGACAAAAACAAAATGCACACTATTGTTTCTGGGCTGTACTACGGTTACAAACAAGAAATAACATACACATATATGGTATCGCTGCGATCGTCAAGAGCTGGAGAATTTATTTTGGGTTGTTCTTTAGCGGTAGGTTATGGTCGTAACAAGAAACAGCTAAATAAAAAAAAAACAATTTTTTTTTTTTACTATTTTAGGCCAGTTTTCCTTTGATAATAAAAACAAATTAGGAGCTATCCATTACTATTTACCACCAAATGAAAGCCCAATTTGTCCTAAAAAAATCAAGGTATAATCCACCTGGATGTACAAAGTAGTTGTGATGATATGTACGGTCTTACTAACACATGTCAACGTTGCAGAATTGTGCTTAGGCATTTAGATTTGTTTTACCCTTAGGCGTGAAGGGGTGAAACAGGTTTTTATCTCCTAAGGTGAGGTTATGCAGGCCATAGACGGGTCGAAAACCCGTGTGTTTTTTTTTTAAAATCAGTCGTTCAACAGGCCGACGTTACCACCAACGGTAAACATTAAAAAAAAAAAACACAAACATCGCCCGATTTTCGGACGGCATTTAATTACTTCTGTCCCTGCAGAGAGCTCCACTATTATATTTGACATGAAAAAGTATTGCGGTTGCAACAATGTATCCATTTGTATCCATTTCGGATACAGAGGTTTTTATTCTGATACAAATAGATATTGTTGCAACTGCAATACTTTTTAATGTCAAATATAATAGCGGACTGGAATTCTTATTCTTTTTCTTGCAGGTCACGGCTCATGCGCAGATTTTTTATCGGTAAAAAGATCGGCTGATTTGCCCATCATTGCCGGGAAAATTGGCTGATTTTTTTCCAACTTCACTGATAAAAAAAAAAAAATGTGCCAAAACCCTGAAAGATGACCGACCAATTAACCCATTAACGGTGCAAAAATCGGCCGATTTTCGACCCATCTATGGCCTGCATTACTAGAGGTCATAAACACGTTTCATTCCATAAACAAGTTTTTCTCTTGCTCTCAGCAGAATATCTTGTGACTTTCCTTTGACCTAGAGAAATGATACTTCAGTCACCTCTCATGCCCCTGGCATTAGGGCAATAATGCTTTATTGTAAAAATTTCCCAAGAAACAAAGGGTCCAAGGCCAACACATTTCATAGGCATTACAGGCCCTAAGTCAGGAGAGCAGAATACTTGAGTTTTGGGCATGTGTCTCTAAATGCATACAGTGCTAGTGTACAGACCAGTGATAGCATCCAATCCTGTGTTTTCATGGGCATAATGCTAATCTAAGGAGAGTAATTCCTTTTTAATGTTGGTACCAGGGGCGGACTGACAACTCAAGGGGCCCCCAGGCAATAGGGGCTCATGGGGCCCGTGTCCTTGCCCAAACTCAAAAAAGCCTATGAAAAAAAGGTACCAGGGGCATCTTATGGGGCCCCCTACTGACCCCGGGCCCTCGGGCAGTGCCTGAGTTTCCAAATGGTCAGTCCGCCCCTGTTCGGTACACGGACAATACATTTTTTCAAAGGGTGTTACTATGTCTTTAATAACTTGAATGTGGTCATCAGTATCATTGTCACATTGATGCTACAGCCTATGTCCTCAGTAGGTCTCAGCTCCTTGGGGAGCCTATACACCAGTGGCGCTCATGTGCTTATACAGACTTTTTTTTCGGTACATCATTCATTAGGTCGTTTAGCAGGATAGGTATACCCAGTATGCACCAATTCCACTTGACTTCAAAATATTATTCATGATAGATTTATAAAATACTTGCTTTAATAAAATCCTCTGAGAACAAAATTTGTTCAGAATAACACCGATTACTTATTTGTTGCTCCGATTTTGAAGGATAATTTATAACCATGAGAACCCATTCATACATCAAAATAATAACCCTGCCACTGTGCTTACCAAATAAACAAGAGGAAAAAAAATCTTTCCTTCGGAGATCAGGGAGACATTTCCCCGGTAATTGTCATAGTGGATGACTTTTACACTTCCTCTTGTTAATCATAGAAAGAAATCAGTTTGAGACACAATAACTGTACGATGTCACAAAATAAACATTTAACCAATCTCAACAGGATAATCGAATGGATGAACTCACAGGGGAGAGCTAAATCTTTTAAATAAGGCTCGTTCGAGCCAATCAACACGAAGGAGGGGTAATGATGTTCTAGAGAACCCAGCGGCAGATGTTAGTATTCCCAGCAACGTGTGTCGAGATTTACTGCAGTCTCATGCCTCTGTTCAACAAATCCTTAAGAGCCTACTAATCTAACAGCTGCCATTTCATCCAGCTATCCTGACGGCTGATGTATACACAGCTCACATTAACGAGCCTCCAAAACTCCCTACACCATGACGGCTTCTTTGTTTAAAGGGGTTCATTTTCAAATTTGACTCCGAGATTGAGACAAAATCTACCTTTGTAGTGGGGTCCCCCCTTCCCAACACAATGCAAGTCTGGGGGTGCAGGAGTAAGAGGTATTACTTACCATACTCCTGGCTCCAACAGGCTCTCAATACATATGACCAGTCCTCTAAAGCAGTGGCCTCCAAACTGCAGTCCGTGGGCCAGATGCAGCACTTTGTTCGCCCTTATACATCCCTTTGGGCACTATTCCTCCTATATTAAGAATACGGCATAACTCTTGCCATTGACACTGACAATAGGGCACTCTTCCTCTAGTAGAAACAAATGGCAATTGCCCCAACCTATAACTGGCCTTTACAGCAAGGAGCACATGGAAGGGCGACACATGTCAAGCAACAAAGAAAATATCTCTTCCTCCCACTGACAGCAATGACAGGACACTTCCTCTCACTGATACCAATAATGGGGTACTATTCCTCTCACAGACACCAATGATGGGGCATTGTTACAGATGCCAGGACATTTCCTACTCCCACTGTCCAGAGTCCAGCCCCTCTAAGGTCTGAAAGATAGTAAAATTTGTTTAGGAAGTTTGGTGACCACGGCTCTACAGTTTCTAAGCAGCTTTGGGCCGCAGTGGCAGGCTCACCACCCACCAGGGATGAGCTCAGGTGGGTTCAGACACGATTCCAAACATGACGGAGCTATCTCAACAGGAAGCTGACACTGCAGACAGCCAAGGGGCACATACATTTTATAATTTATATATATATATATATATATATATATATATATATATATATATATATATATATATATATACACATATACACACACACACACATATACATACATACATACACACACATACTAGAATGCCAAAAGTATTGGTTGGCCTGCCTTTACACGCACATGAACTTTAATGGCATCCCAGTCTTAGTCCGTAGGGTTCAATATTGAGTTGTCCCACCCTTTGCAGCTATAACAGCTTCAACTCTTCTGGGAAGGCTGTCCACAAGGTTTAGGAGTGTGTCTATGGGAAGGTTTGACCATTCTTCCAGAAGCAGATTTGTGAGGACAAGGACTTGTCGGACAAGAAGGCCTGGCTCGCAGTCTCCGCTCTAATTCATCCCAAAGGTGTTCTATCAGGTTGAGTGCAGGCCAGACAAGTTCCTCCACCCCAAACTCGCTCATCCATGTCTTTATGGATCTTGCTTTGTGCACTGGTGTGCAGTCATGTTGGAACAGGAAGGGGCCATCCCCAAACTGTTCCCACAAAGTTGAGAGGATGAAATTGTCCAAAATATTTTGGTATGCTGATGCCTTAAGAGTTCCCTTCACTGGAACTAAGGGGTCAAAGTCCAACCCCCGATAAACAACCCCACACCATAATCCCCCTCCACCTGGCACAATGCATTCAAGCAAGTACCATTTTCCTGGCAACCGCAAAATCCAGACACGTCCATCAAATTGCCAGACAGAAGCATGATTCGTACAAGTCTCCACTGCTCTAGAGTCCAGTGGTGGCATGCTTTACACCACTGCATCCAATGCCTTGCATTGCACTTGGTGCTGTAAGGCTTGGATGCAGCTGCTGAGCCATGGAAACCAATTCCATGAAGCTCTCTACACACTGTTGTTGTGCTAATCTGAAGGACACATGAAGTTTGGAGGTCTTTAGCTATTGACTCTGTAGACAGTTGGTGAATTTTGTGCACGGTGCGCTTCAGCATGCCCTGACCCCACTCTGTCATTTTACATGGCATAACACTTGGTGGCTGAGTTGCTGTTGTTCCCAGTTGCTTCCACTTTGTTATAATCCCACTAACAGTTGACTGTGGAATATTTAGTAACAAGGAAATGTCACGGATGGACTTATTGTACAGGTGGCAACCTATCACGGGACCACGCTTGGAGTCACTGAGCTCCTGAGAGCGACCCATTCTTTCACAAATGAAAATAAGTAGTCAATGTGCTTAAAAGGTACTCCAAAGTCAATATAAAGTCCCAAAAAAACGGAATAATGTGTATACTGTGGTAAAGATGCAGTTGAAGTTGGGTAGATGTGATCCCCGGATCAATGAAGATCCCCAGGTCTAAGAAGCATACGTTCCCGAGATAAATAAGGAAGCAGTCACAGCTACACCAGAGAGAACCACCACTCCTTCACTTTGCATCCACGGTATCTAAGAGGAGAAACTCCTCACAAAGAGAAATGCCCATAGTAAGGTATAATATAAAACATTTATTTATAGTAAAAGACAGGATGCATCCAAATTGGATAAAACACCGCCAACAAATATTAGTATCAGCAGCCAAAGCAAACAGGACTAACCGTCCTGTCAGATGTAGTGGCCGCCGGAGCTCCCCAGTGCTCCGACGGCGTGGCGTCAAGGCGTGCGTAGGTTCCTCCTTACGCGTTGCGTGCCAAGCACATCTTCAGAGGAAAGAACCGGTATACGCCGTGACGTGCAAGTCAGCGCTAAATAGACCAAAAAGCGCATGCGCCGTAGTTAGGCGCCATTTTATCGTAGCTCACATACCAATCTGTGTGTCAGTCCGTGATAACAGGAGAGTCAACAGATACAGAAACATGAGTAATGTAAATTGATATAGAGAATCACATCTTATCAATGGCAAAGGTTGAAAAAACGAAAAAAAGGGGGGGGGGGGAGGGGGAATGCATAACTAAATGCAACCAAAACGGCATATATTACAGCAATAAAACGGAAAACAATATATGAAATAATATCTTGTCACTAATAAATGACAGAATCAGTGTGAGGTTGGCGATGCAACCAAGGGCAATATCATGAAAAAACGTGCCAGATCAAAGGACACATTGATATCATAATCAATCGTCACGGCGTATACCGGTTCTTTCCTCTGAAGATGTGCTTGGCACGCAACGCGTAAGGAGGAACCTACGCACGCCTTGACGCCACGCCGTCGGAGCACTGGGGAGCTCCGGCGGCCACTACATCTGACAGGACGGTTAGTCCTGTTTGCTTTGGCTGCTGATACTAATATTTGTTGGCGGTGTTTTATCCAATTTGGATGCATCCTGTCTTTTACTATAAATAAATGTTTTATATTATACCTTACTATGGGCATTTCTCTTTGTGAGGAGTTTCTCCTCTTAGATACCGTGGATGCAAAGTGAAGGAGTGGTGGTTCTCTCTGGTGTAGCTGTGACTGCTTCCTTATTTATCTCGGGAACGTATGCTTCTTAGACCTGGGGATCTTCATTGATCCGGGGATCACATCTACCCAACTTCAACTGCATCTTTACCACAGTATACACATTATTCCGTTTTTTTGGGACTTTATATTGACTTTGGAGTACCTTTTAAGCACATTGACTACTTATTTTCTTTTTATTTTAATTTTATTTTATATTTTTTTTCTAGCGCTGCACTTTTTACTTAGTTCTATGTGAGGAATTTTTTTGGTTGTCCTGTGTGTTCTAGCTGCTCGTTTTTAGAAAGCGCTCACTTTTATCCATTGTTTCATTCTTTCACAAATGTTTGTAGAAGCAGTCAGCATGCCTAGGGGCTTGATTTTATACACCTGTGGCCATGGAGGTGATTGGAACACCTGAATCCAATGATTTGGAGGGCTGGCCCAATACTTTTGGCATTATAGTG
The DNA here is from genome assembly GCF_062004578.1 of Staurois parvus. Lineage (NCBI taxonomy): Eukaryota > Metazoa > Chordata > Amphibia > Anura > Ranidae > Staurois > Staurois parvus. Next base: position 257,207 of record NW_028318268.1, read on the forward strand.
TATGTGAAGCTGCGGGACAGGAAAGGCCTCTGTTGCTTATGATTGGCTGTCCTCAGTGACAGCTTCCTGGCAGGATAATTCGTATCCGAACACCCCAGAGTTCATCCATACTCTTTACATGAAGAGTAACTCTACTTTTGTTCAGAACAAAATACTCTGAGTACTTTGCAGGAATTTTAACAAACTTTGAAGCAAATCGCTATCCTTTTGTTGCTCTGAAGAAATTGGTGTTTGTTTTACCCTGTCATGAATGGCTGTTCTGTATAATCAGCTGGTGCATTTGCAGTGTTGTATTGGGAAAAGCTGCAGTGTTTGCATCCCTCTACAAGTATCAGCCACTTTACAAATGCGCTATAGCAGAAAGATGGACAGCTCTGGGAAGAAGTCACATGACGTCCTCCCAGAACGACCCAGCGGCTCGCATTCAGCGCTGTCAGTGATCGCTGTGTCTTACAGAAACAGCTGATCACATGACTAGGTAAAAGGCCAATCACAGCGTCCTTTTATCATGTGATCAGCTGTGTCCAATGAAACAGCTGATCACAAAGTAAATACAGTTGCCGGTTATCAGCAGCACTTTCCTCGTGCGGTCAGAGTGAGGAAAGTACTGCCGATAATCGGCAAATGTCACAGAGCAGATATGCACTGATAATCAAGGCACCGATTATCAGTGCCACCTAGCAGTGCTACCAGTCAGTGCCCACCATTGCTGCATATCAGTGCAGCCTATCAGTCCCGCCTCATCAATGCACATCAGTGAAGGAGAAAAATTACATGTTTGCAAAATTTTATAATAGAAACAAAGAAAAACTTTTTTGTTTTTCACATTTTTGGCTCTTTTTGTTCATAGTGCAACAGCGCTGAAAGCTGAAAATTGGCCTGTCCAGGAAGGGGGTAAATGTGCCCGGTAGGCAAGTGGTTAAACCCATGTGGAAGATCTGAATTTCCTATTGCAGGATGCCTAGAATCTGACTTGCATCAGACCTCTGGGAAAATCAGTGAGCAAATTACACAAAAGACATTTTGAGAGCATTGTGCACATCAATGGTGTAAAAGAAGCCTACAGGTTTCCATATTGCAGTGAATGTTACAGAAAAGTACAGCACTACAGATTGAAAAGGAAAGGTCATTCCTAATAACATTACAATAGCAATTGTATAACCTATAGGATGGGTTTTATGAATGGAGCAGGGGGGCAGAATTGGGCATAGTCAGCACAGTGGCTGATATTAATCCCAGCAGCTCTGGAAGATCACTGCTGTGGGGGTATCCAAAGGGCAGAAGGTGGAGAATTTCTACTGGAAACAGCAACCACCAGCATTGCCGGTAAGTAGGGCCTGGTGCTGTTTAAAAAAAAAAAAAATTATATATATATATATCTATCTCTATCTCTCTCTATCTAAACTTCAGCTTTACTAGCCCTGCACTGCATGTGATGGTGCCAGGGGACCACCCACAGCCTGGAGCTTCAGAACAGTGCGGGAGCCTGCTGGACCGAGGGATAGGGATTACCTAATACTCATTATCCCTACACCCCTAAATTGGACCAGGAAATAACCCTTGCAGTGCGGGGGGGACTGGGGGGGGGCGCTAATGTAAGGGTAGATTTTGTCTCATTGATTATGATCTGTAGTAATACAAACTGTAACCATCTTCAGCAGCATTTTGATTTGCTTAGCAGACAAAATCCCTTCATTCATATACAATCTAAATGGGTGAAAGAAGCATGGTGTGTGCTTTCACCTGCAGGAGAGAATAATGGCTACCCCCAAGGCACCTTCCCACCAGAGAGCACATCTTCTAATGGGCATTGGAATGCATTGCTCACAGGTTTTCCAGAGGGGAGAAAAGATTAATTTCTAATTATCTCTCAAGAAACCTAAGCATTTAAAATCATGTCTGGCCCTAGAGCGCTGCATACAACTGTAGAAACGTGTCACCGTGATCTAGAAAAAAAGGGTCATGTGCGTTTTTTTGTACACTGAGAAAATAGAAGGGCACACACGCCAGTAGATAACAGATAGGCACACATGCCAGTAGATAATAGATAGGCACTCATGTAAACATGCCAATGTGCAGATGGGTCTTCATATACTCTAAATGTTCAGCGGAGGAGTAATCTTCCATGTTTCTTCCCCCTTATTGTTCCAAATGGAAGGTACCTAAAAGTAAACCTGGTATGACACAAATACGGTCCTCAATGCTTCTACTTTACCTGGCTACCATCTCAGCTCTTTGGCTTCAATGTCAATTCAATCATTAATAATAAAAATAATTCTCCAAGAACAAGTCTTGGTCTTTATCTACATGCTTGTTTTGGGTCAGTAATTTAAAATTGTGAATCAGAAGGTTCAGCGTGACAGCCAAGAACTTACCAATTTTATAAAGAGATATCTAATGGTGACCCTTATGCTTCTCTCATGACAGGTCACCTTGAACAAGTGTCCATTCGTCCCTAAAGGTCTTTGTGATAGCCTATTGCTGGAGACATGTCTCCTTTTAAAAAAGACATCAGAAGACTACTAGACACATACTGAAGCTAAGGATAGAGCATGCTTAACCTGCTTCTTCCCCGACCAGTGTTGTTAGAGAATGACAGCTATGAACCCAGAAGTGATGAAATGCTTGTGATTCAAACACCAAACAGATGTTCGCTGATCTCCTTCTGTTCTACCTGCCATGCCTGTCTTGGGCCTACAGGAGAGCCAGAGGTGATCAGAACACACGGCTGGGGTATTCGTCGGTTGGATGCTTTTGGGAGTTTGTGAAAAGTGATTGGGTGGCTGTAAAGCCGATGGTCTGTTTGACAGATGTAAACAGTGTGTAGACGCCCAAGCTACCACCAACATAAGCCTCATCTGGAAGCTGGTCCAGAGCAATAATATGCAACCAACACTGGAGCAGTGAATATAGACGGGAAGTGACTAATAGAACGTGCAGGATACCAGCAGCACTGAAATAATAGAAATTGTATGAAACAAGTACTGTATAAGTGGAACATGAGGAGGTAGAACCCAATTTCCCACTAGAAAATATGTAAAAATAAAAATGTACGGGTAAAATTCTAATTTGCCTTAGGCTGCACTCGCACTAGGCAATCCATAATGTGCCCATGATGTATGTTTGACCTCAAAAGTCCAGTTTGCTTGACTAGTGCAACTGCTGTGCACACTTCAGTGTACCTTGAAGGGATGGGTATGGGCATGGTGCAGTTGAGCTTGGGCAATGCACACACCAGATCTGTGCGAGATAGAGGCCATGATGCAAGCATGCTCAAGCATGGCACAATGGAAACACAAGCCAGCGGGGTGGGGGGGTTGGGCACATGCCCATTCTAGGACATGGTACAAGGCAACCATGCCTAGCGTGACTACACATTTAAACTGGAACTGAAGCCACATTTGCTGCTTTTTTTTTTTTTTTAACTTTCAAAAAGTAGGGTCAAGGAGTTACATAACGTACTATTTTTTGTTCCCCTTCACTCAATGTTCTGCTGACCATCACAGTATTCTGTGAGCTGAGAGGACACAGGCTTCTTCTAGGAAGACCTAACCTTCCCTACCCTGTTCTGAACCAAGAGGAAGTTATGGCTGGATTAACAATTAGAAATTCGATTTACATTAGAAAGCAAAAGGAATAGCAGCAGAGGTGATGGTATGGCATATCTGTTGTTGGTAAGCCTCTCTTCACAGCCTGCCAAGAGAAATGACAACCTGGCATATTTAGAAAGACTTATGATGATGTATAAAAGGTACAAGTCAGAACATAACACCTTTCATTGTTAATCAGAATAATTAAATGTGCTGACTGGCTGCCATTGCCCTTTGCTATTATAAATAAGCCAGATTTGGCTAGCTCCTAACACTGACCTTTGTAGGACGGTAACAAGAGTAGAACTAAGGTGAACTATTGCAACATTGCCCATTTTACTTAAGTAATATGAATCCATGCTCTGCAAGGGTCAGAACTTTGAATTTCACCAACATAGACTCAGCTATACGCTCTACTTGTGCACATCAAGCTTAGTTTTTCTCAACCAGAGTTCTATGGAGCCCCAGGGTTCCTCCACAAAAGCTGCTCTCAACCAGAGTTCTATGGAGCCCCAGGGTTCCTCCACAAAAGCTGCTCTCAACCAGAGTTCTATGGAGCCCCAGGGTTCCTCCACAGCAGCTGCTCTCAACCAGAGTTCTATGGAGCCCCAGGGTTCCTCCACAGAAGCTGCTCTCAACCAGAGTTTTATGGCACCCCTAGGGTTCCCCCAGAACAGCTGCTCTCAGCCAGAGTTCTATGAAGCCCCAGGGTTCCCCCAGAACAGCTGCTCTCAACCAGAGTTCTATGGAGCCCCAGGGTTCCCCCAGAACAGCTGCTCTCAACCAGAGTTCTATAGATCCCCAGGGTTCCCCCAGAACAGCTGCTCTCAACCAAAGTTCTATAGAGCCCCAGGGTTCCCCCAGAACAGCTGCTCTCAACCAGAGTTCTATGGAGCCCCAGGGTTCCTCCAGATCACCTGCTCTCAACCAGGGTTCCTCCAAAGCAGCTATTCCCAGCCAGGTTTCCGTGGAGCCCTAGGGTTCCCGCCAGAGCAGCTACTTTCAACCAGGGTTCCTCCAGAGCAGCTATTCTGAATCAGGCTTCTGTGAAGACCTAGGGTTCCTCCAGAGGTTGCTAGGTATTCCTTAAGCTGGGTTTGACTGACCCCCATCTGACAGTGCCCGCATAGTTCTTGGACCAATGCCACTTGGCACAGCCAGCAGAATTTCACCAATGAATGGTTCAGCTGTCTAAGACCCCATTCACAACTGCATTTGCTGAAGAGCTTCAATGCTCAAAATCATGACTCATTTTCAGTGGTGTCTTCACACATGAGCATGATTTCACTTGAAGTTTGTCACTGGAAGCTCCAAAAAAATTAATGGGACAGAGTCATGAGTTTTTGTCCTGACAGACTTCAACAGGAATGCCTGAAATTGCAATTCCTTGCCTCTTCTCCTCCCAATAACTAGCTTTTCATTGACTAAAACAAGAACATCTCAGTATTTTGCAGTATGAAGCTCAAAGCTCCAAAACTCTCAGCAAGCAAAACCCCATGGTGGTCCTTCACATATGAGCACCAATGCAAGTCTTAAAGGATAAGTTCACCTTTTAAGAAGAAAAAAAAAAAAAAAAGCACATGACTTTACAGGAAAAAAAGTGCATTTATTATTTTCTCCTACAGGAACTTGCAGAACACTGCACCAGTGGATCAGTGGAATGCGGGTGCAATGTCAGGATCCAGTATACTCTCCCTCCAAGCTTTCTGCCTCTATCTCCGTATGGACTTTCAGTTACAAAGCTGGAGGAAGAATGATTGACTATGAGCAATGCTGATCAGTATCCTCTCAGTCCAATGAGAACTGCAAGACCACCTGCAGCAGCAGTAGATGGGACTTGTAGTCTATTCATTCACATATCTCTGCGGCTGCCCTGAACAGCTGTGGCAATTTTAAATGTGACAGAAGCTGTGGGCGAGAGGAAGTCCCACCCACTGTCCCAAGGAAAGGCGATTGAGGGGGCCGAAGCTGGAGCATGTTACAGTCTAAGACCCCATTCACACCTGAGTGCTTTATAGCATGAATCTCAAAACTCCAAAGTGCTCAGGGAGAAAAAAAAGTCAAGATTACTCTTTGGAGATGGTTTACATCTCCACTCTAGGTCGCCTAAAGCTAAAAAAAAAAAAGTTTTGGAGCTACTTTTGTGCAGATTGGTGCATTTTCATTTCCATAGAAATACATTAAAATTTGCTTTTGTGCGTTTCGCTGCATGACCAAGAGCGTTTTTCTGGCATGGCAACAAATGATGTCACAGCTGAGATTTTTCTCCATTGGCCAACACAAAAACATCAGCGCTCAAAAAGCCAGAAAATGCCTCTATAAATCATGCACAAATTTTCGCAAATGGGCATAAAAATGAGACAAAACATACAAAAAAAAAAAAATGCACATAAATGCTACTAAGGCTCCATGTACACTAGCGATTTCTCTGCTCCTAGAAGTAATAGTGTCATCCTATGCGCCCATACACACGATTTTATGCTAGAAGCCTTTTTCGAGCCTCAGCCCGGGTTCACACGGACGTGGTGTGGAATTCTCACCGGTTTCTGTGCGAATTCCACCACTGCATCACAATCGCACCCAGTTTATCCGAACCACTGTAGGTGTGTATGTTAACAACACCCCGAAATCAGTTTGCAAAACGCGGTGCGATGTGCAGAATCGGATCACATAGGTGTGAATACCCATGCAATCCGATTCTAGTGCGGACCTAAAAAAGGGTCCTGCACCTTTTTGGTGCGGATGCGGTGCGATTTGAGCCGTACAAAATGTACGGCTCTGATCGCACTGCACAGAATTTGCATGTGATTTGCAGAGGAATCACATGCGATATGCCGCACCGAAGAAGTGTGAACTCTTAGTGGTTGGGAGCAGAAGATAGATTGTTTTTGTAGACTTTTTGAGAGTGTTTTCCCTGCAGAAAAACAACACTGAACTCTACTAAAACGCTCCTAACAGATTTTTTCTAGTGTTTTGGGTTTCTTCATGTACTGTAAAAACGCTAACCCTCCGAAACGCTCCTAAACGATACTGCAAGCCGGGACCAAAACACTATGATCAGCGATTTATCCGCATTTGGGGTCGCATTGATGTGAACCAGGGCTGGTAATCTCATCCTTTTAAGAAGAATTCTAGGTATAGATATTTATACATAATTACATTGGGCCAGCTTGGACTACCTATATATACACCATACCTGGCCAAGGGCCCTGGAAGCTGGAAAACACCTATTAAAATTTCAAGTCCTGAGCTACTAGCCAGGCCTTAGAGTTACTCGCCACCAACAAACACACACAGAGACACCTGTACACATACACATAGAAACATGTACACAGACACACACATACATACATACATACATGCACAGAGACACATGTACACACACGCACAGAGACACATGTACACACACGCACAGAGACACATGTACACACACGCATAGAAACACATGTACACACACGCACAGAAACACATGTACACACACGCACAGAAACACATGTACACACACGCACAGAAACACATACACAGATACATGTACGTACACAGAAATACAAACGCACAGACACACGTACATACATACACAGGCACATGTACACGCGCACACACACGTACATACACACAGACACATGTACAGGTACACACATTGTACATGCATACACAGACACACAAACACACACATGTACACCACCACCCAACCCCCCATAAAAAGTTGCAGTACTTCGTTGTTCACTCACAGAGCCAGGTACTGCACTCTAGGGGGAGGCAGAGAGCACAGCACACACTCCTTCCTTTGCTTTCACTGCGCTCAGCTATTGAGCAGTCTGACGGCTCCCAGTGCCAATGACAGATCTGGCCTGAGCTCCAAGCCTGCTCAGCAAGATGGCCCTGGGGGACACACTCGCCCCCACCATAATTTCCACTCGCCATTGGCGAGCAGGCGAGTGGAAATTTCAAGACCTGACCTAAAGGATATGTTCACCTTTTATAACATATTACTGATGTAGCAGCCCCATCCCCCATTGCATTGTGACAGCAAGCAAGGAACCTTCTCCCCGGCACCTGCTCTCCCCACTTTCAAACAACAGCTCCTCCGCTCCCCCAGCCATGTCACACATACAGAGCTCAGCGAATGGGAGAACTACAACTTTGTGGCTGACGGCTTACAGTTCTCAACGGACTACCAGGGCGCTGGTGAGCACTCTAGGTGGTTCATGGATTCTTTCTGCTGTCATTCACTAACTGCTTGTATGAGGTATGGAGAGACAGCTACCCTGACAGTCTGCAGGAGCCTGGCATTGCCCCTGCAATCTGCTGATCGTGGCTGCAATGCTTTACAGGCTCCTAATAAATAAATGCACGTTTTTTTTACCTGCAAAAAAAAAGTGCATTTATTTTATTTTTTTAAAATGTGATCTTATCCTTTAAGTAGGCTCTGCTTCTCCAGTGATCTCCGCTTGCTTCCACTAAGCTCGCCTAGTTCAGCCCGGGTTCACACTGATGCGGTGCAGAATTTGCAGCGTTTTCAGTGTGATCAGAATCGCACCCCGTTCATGTGAACCACTGCGAGTGTGTATGTTAAGTTAACAACACACCGAAAGCAGTCCACAAAATGAGGTGCGATGTGCAGAATCGGATCACATAGGTGTGAATACCCGAGCGATCCGATTCTAGTGCGGACCAGAAAAAAGGGTTCTGCAGCTATTTGGTATGGTAGGATTAGAGCCATACAAAATGTACGGCTCCAATCGCACCGCACACAAATCACATGTGATGTACACAGTAATGTGGCGCGGTTCCTGTGGGAATCACATGAGATATACCGCACCGCATATATGTGAACCCTGGCTCAATCAGGGAACACTGAAAATGTAAAGCATTCTCTGATTTGTGTACAGAATCTACACCAGGAGTTCCTCTCTACTTTACATCTGTGTTGCTCTTTGAAAAGTGACCTGTAGTGGATTGCTTATTTCTGCCAACGAGGAAAATGCCCTAAGGCGCATTTTGATTCCCAATGAATTGGTATTAGTAAGGGTTCCCCGAGACCCAAAAAATATTCCGGGGTTAAAAAGAAAAATAAATAAAAAAATAAAAATAAAAAAAAAAAAGGTTGAAAGATGATGCACCTCAATGGCTGCACTAATCTACTGAGAGTTCATGTGCAAGAAATGTGCAGAGCTGCTCAGTACTCTGCCTGGAACTGGCTGCATGCCAACCACAGTGCTGGGCAAAGTATCGCAGTGCACTATTTTTATTTTCTTAATCCAGGAGCAAAAAGGGAAACCAGTTTTTTTTTTAATGTAAATTTCCATTACAATTACAACGTGTCTTATAGCAATTAAGAGGTAAATAACCTAATGTCATCTAAGGTAGTAATAATAATAAACAACAACATATTGAACAATGCCAAAAATTATAAAAAAAAAAACACAAGATAGAAAAAAAATAATAGTATTATAGTATTAATATTTTACAAAAAAAAAAACAATAATAATGAAATAACATAATATGAAATATTGTCACTATTACTATAATTTTATTCTAGTTGTAAAAATAAATATAAATGTATAATTAAAACAAATTATTAATAATAATAATAAACTACTAATAACATTATTTTCACTTTTATTATGTTAGTAATCTATTATAGTATTTTACTTTATTATTGTTATATTACTATTATTTTAAGAAAAAAAAAAACACACAATATGAATAAGTAACATGGTAAATATATTAATCAATATTGTTATAGCTCTATTATTATTATTATATTAGCAAATATTGTTAATAAGCACCATTAAATATATGATCATAATTATTATGATGATGATTTTTAGTATTTTATTTAAAATAAAAATTTGTAATAACATAACATTGTTATCTTTATCAAATATACCATTAGACTCATTTTTATTATTTTATTAATAATGATATTATCATAGGCTTTTACTTTTTATTGTGATATTATTTTATTAAGTGTTACCAATGAAAAAAAAATAGTAATAAATATTGTTATTACTAACGTATTATTTTTACTGTCATTAACAACAAATAATCAACATAGAAAAAACCCCAATATTGTATTATTCTCCAAATTATATTATTTTAGTAACAACATTATTATAGTTTTTTACTTTGTTTTGATATATTTTATTAGTTAATAATAAAAAAAAACACATGATATAGTAGTAATAAATAGTTATTACTAACATTATTATTAGAGTATTATTTTTACTGTCCTTAATAACAAATCAACATAGAAAAAACCCCAATATTGTAATATTCCAAATTATTATTTTAGTAATATTATAGTTTTTTACTTTTTATTGTTATATTATTTTATTAGGTATTAATACAAAAAAAAACATAATAATAAATATTATTACTAACATTATCACTAAAGTATTATTTTTACTGTCATTAACAACAAATAATCAACATAGAAAAAACCCCAATATTGTATTATTCGCCAAATTATTTTAGTAATAATATTATAGTTTTTTACTTTGTATTGTTATATTTTATTAGGCATTAATAAAAAAAAACCCATAATATAATAGTAATAAATAGTTATTACTAACATTACTAAAGTATTATTTTTTACTGTCTTTAATAACAAATAATCAAAATAGAAAAAAAAGCAATATTGTATTATTCTCATTATTTAAATGATATTATTATTATTATATTACTAAGTATTGTTAGAACAAATCACTGTAAATCTGCCCTGCATGTGACTCCTATGGTACTGTCTGTGTTGCTCTATGAGTAGTATTGTTGGGAGATAACATGTAATATATAATAATTATGATGATGATGAAGATGCTACGTCCGCTCTGCGGTGATGATGTGTCCGGTGCGATCATGCCCGGTGTTGCCCCCCTTACCCCGGTGCTGCGCCCTCCTGTGTCTCCTGTGGTTTTCTCTCCGGAGGGTCTCCACGTTGGAGCGGTGCGGTGGTCCGGCCTCGTCGTCAGCGCTCCCCGGTGTGCCCCCTCATCCCCCCCGGTCCGGTGCTGTGTATGGAGGGACCGGCTCCTCATACACGGGTCGGGGTGATGATGATGACGCCTCCTATGTGTCGGCGGTCCCGGCTCACATCCACACCATAGTAATAATAATGATGATGATGGTGAGAAGCCTCCATAGACCGGAGCGCACTCCTCTCCTCCTCCAGTCACCGCCGTCCTATTCCCGGCCGGGCACGGTATGACATGTACACGAGTCCCCGGGAAGAGTCCATCCCGCCCCGGCTACCGGCCGCCCATGGTAGAGCGGAGGACGGAGGAGGCTGAGCCCGGCTCGGGTGACAGATCTCCGATCACCGAGCTCTCCGAGCCCTTTGTTTAAAGAGACAGCTCACCGTCCACACAGGGGAGAGAGCGCCTGAGCGGCCTCTAGTGGACAGGAGGGTTGTCTGCATGACTGTATACAGCAGGGGGACTTGTACCATGTACAGTGCTGGAGCCGGGCCATTCACTATACAATCTGATTGTACAATCTCCTCCACTACAAGGGTCTCTATATGTGATACAAATGGAATGGATTGTTTAAAGCACAGATGTCAAACACAAGGGTCGAGGGACAAATCTGGCCCCCCAGGCCCTCAGCTATGGCACCCCCTTATCTCAGAAATCAGCAGAAGAGAGCAGTACAGAACTCCTCCGCCAGATCCTGTGCTTCTCCATGCAGCCGTGGAGAGGCTCATCTCTGCAACCCCACACCCCTGGTCTCAGCAGTCAACAGAAGAGAGGAGGACAGAACTCCTCCGCCAGATCCTGCGCTTCTCCATGCAGTCGCAGAAAGGCTCATCTCTGCAACTCAAAAACCCGTGGTCTCAGCAGTTGGCAGCAGAAAGGAGGACAGAACTCCTCCTACAGATCCTGCACCTCTCTGTGCAGCCACTGCACCCCTCCTCTCACATTCCTCTGGTTTTAGCATTCAGCTGACTCCAGCCCTCCTCTGCTCCTCCTCCAGACCCTGCACTTTCTGCTTCTCAGCTCCACTTCCAGCAGGTAAGGGGGGGCGCACTGTGATGTAGGGGAGAGTGAAGTGCTTTGGTCATCTAGTCTTACAGATACAACCGGCCCTTTGAGGGCAACCATAATGCTGATGTGGCCCACTATGAAATTGAGTATGACACCCCTGGTTTAAAGTGTTACTAATCCCAGAACCCTGCATTCACTATATCTGGTCTCCCGGACCCTGCATTCACTATATCTGGTCTCCCCGGACCCTGCATTCACTATATCTGGTCTCCCAGGACCCTGCATTCACTATATCTGGTCTCCTCAAACCCAGCATTCACAATATCTGGTCTCCCGGACCCTGCATTCGCTATATCTGGTCTCCCCGGACTCTGCATTCGCTATATCTGGTCTCTCAGGACCCTGCATTCGCTATATCTGGTCTCCCCGGACCCTGCATTCCCTATATCTGGTCTCCCCGGACCCTGCATTCACTATATCTGGTCTCCCCGGACCCTGCATTCACTATATCTGCTCTCCCCAAACCAAGCATTCACTATATCTGGTCTCCCCGGACCCTGCATTCACTATATCCGGTCTCCCCAAACCCAGCATTCACTATATCTGGTCTCCCCGGACCCTGCATTCACTATATCTGGTCTCCCCGGACCCTGCATTCACTATATCCGGTCTCCCCAAACCCAGCATTCACTATATCTGGTCTCCCCGGACCCTGCATTCACTATATCCGGTCTCCCCAAACCCAGCATTCACTATATCCGGTCTCCCCAAACCCAGCATTCACTATATCCGGTCTCCACAGACCCTGCATTCACTATATCCGGTCTCCCCAAACCCAGCATTCACTATATCTGGTCTCCCCGGACCCTGCATTCACTATATCCGGTCTCCCCAAACCCAGCATTCACTATATCCGGTCTCCCCAAACCCAGCAATCACTATATCCGGTCTCCCCAGGACCCTGCATTCACTATATCCGGTCTCCCCGGACCCTGCATTCACTATATCCGGTCTCCCCGGACCCTGCATTCACTATATCCGGTCTCCCCGGACCCTGCATTCACTATATCTGGTCTCCCAGGACCCTGCATTCACTATATCCGGTCTCCCCGGACCCTGCATTCACTATATCCGGTCTCCCCGGACCCTGCATTCACTATATCTGGTCTCCCCGGACTCTGCATTCACTATATCTGGTCTCCCCGGACCCTGCATTCACTATATCTGGTCTCCCCGGACTCTGCATTCACTATATCTGGTCTCCCAGGACCCTGCATTCACTATATCTGGTCTCCCCGGACCCTGCATTCACTATATCTGGTCTCCCCGGACCCTGCATTCACTATATCTGGTCTCCCCGGACTCTGCATTCACTATATCTGGTCTCCCCGGACTCTGCATTTACTATATCTGGTCTCCCAGGACCCTGCATTCACTATATCTGGTCTCCCCGGACCCTGCATTCACTATATCTGGTCTCCCCGGACCCTGCATTCACTATATCTGGTCTCCCCGGACTCTGCATTCACTATATCTGGTCTCCCAGGACCCTGCAGTCACTATATCTGGTCTCCCCGGACCCTGCATTCACTATATCTGGTCTCCCAGGACCCTGCATTCACTATCTCTGTATCACAGTACACAGAACATGGAAATGCAAATATTTTAGTAAATATAAACTGCTAAATACCTTTTCCCATCAGCAGTATATGGCAGTCTTGTGACCAAAGCTGGATCTAGCCTATCTGGTCTGGGGGTGCAGTAAAAAAAGTTAGGGGGCATAATGCCAACACAGTGTGTGAATCAGTGGGATCCTGTCACACAGTGTCACCACACTAGTATGTATTAGGCTGACACAGAACCAGTCCTCCTTATATCAGATGTCCCTATCAGAGTCCCCCTTTAAATCAGGAGTCCTCATCAGAGTCCCCCTTTGAATTGGGTTCCCATCAGCTTGCCCCCTTACATCAGGTGTGCCCATCAGAGTGCCCCCGTACATCAGGGTCCCCATCAGAGTGCCCCCTTACATCAGGTGCCCCCATCAGAGTGCCCCCGTACATCAGGGTCCCTATCAGAGTGCCCCCTTACATCAGGTGTCCCCATCAGAGTGCCCCCTTACATCAGGTGTCCCTGTCAAAGTGCCCCCTTACATCAGATGTCCCCATCAGAGTGCCCCCTTACATCAGGTGTCCCCAACAGAGTGCCCCCTTACATCAGGTGCCCCCATCAGAGTGCCCCCGTACATCAGGGTCCCTATCAGAGTGCCCCCTTACATCTAGGTCCCTATCAGAGTGCCCCCTTACATCAGGTGTCCCCAACAGAGTGCCCCCTTACATCAGGTGTCCCCATCAGAGTGCCCCCTTACATCAGGTGTCCCCAACAGAGTGCCCCCCTTACATCAGGGTCCCTGTCAGAATGCCCCCTTACATCAGGTGTCCCTGTCAGAGTGCCCCCCCCCCCCTACATGGATTGTCCCCATCAGTGTGCCTTCTTACATCAACTGTCTGCTTTAGACTGGCTCATGGATTAGTGCAAGGGTCTCCAAATGTTTAAAACAAAGGGCCAGTCTCCTGTCCTTCAGACTTTAGGAGGGCCGGATTAGGGCCAGTGGGGAAAGAAAATGTCCTGGTCCCAGCATCAGTGAGAATGAACATGGCCTCAGGGTTGATGGTCAGTAGGAGGAGTAGTGTACCATCACTTGTATTAGTGGGAACAATAGTACATCATCTTTGGTTTCAATGGAAGTACTGCCCCATTCTTGGTCTCAGTGGGAGGAATAGTGCCCCAAGGGCCGGATAAAGGGTCGCAAAGGGCCATATCAGGCCCTTGGGCCGCAGTTTGGAGACCCCTGGATTAGTGGATGCAGTTTCAGAGACTTAAGGGGGCACAGCTAAAATCTGGGTGGGCACACCCCACCCCAGCGCTCCCTTAGATCCAGCCCTGCTTGTGACTTCTATCAGTGTCCAGCCAAGCACTGTTTAATTTGTAGTCTTGTAGGAGGAGTTTTCATTCTCCTTGATTGTCCTATGAGGCTACTTAACCCCTGACCTTCTGTCTGGACAGTGCTGATTGGCCCTGTGCTGATCACATGCACTCTCCCAAGAAAACAAAAATTCTCTAGCAATACACACCAAACTGAGAATGTGTAGTTTGCACTCCAAGGCTCTGTTCTATCAGCAGATGGATTGGGGACTGTGAAAGAAGGAGAGGATCAGAGAAGACAGGATCAAACATTTTTTTTACACAATGCAGAGGATTAACCCCTTAGGTTCCACAGTGAGTATAACAGGCAAGCTTTACTGCATATACAGACTGATTTTACTGTTGTGCATTTCTCAAAACAATATTTTTGACTTTTTGCTATTAAACATGTCCAGTAAAAAAAAATAAAAAAATCAAATCTCGTCATAAATTTACACCAAAATGTATTCTGCGACGTGTCTTTGCTAAAAAAAATCCCAATATGTGTAAATTAATTAGTTTACATGAAAGTTGTAGCGTCTACAAATGGCGATATAGATACTGGAATTTTTTTTTACTGGTAATGGTGGCAAAAAGCGACTTATAGCGGGACTAGGGAAGGCATTCTGACACTGGGGGGAGCTAACTTGGTGTCACTGACATCCCCAGTGACACCAATACAGTGATCAGTGCTAATAAAAAGCAACCAAGTCAGGGGTCATTTTGGAGGAATTTCTTCTCACTTCCTGTTGGGTTTATGGGACAGGAAGTGAAGGGAAATCTCCTCAATGGGACACAGATGGTAAAAAAAACTGGCAGGGTTTATAATCTTCCGTTCCCTTTTGGCTTTAGGCCTACTTTAGAAATGTATTTTTACTTGCGTGTTGTTGTTTGAGAGTTCCCCTCACTTCCTTTGTGGTGATAAGGGTGTGTCTCCAGAACAGGAAATGAAAGGAAATCCCTCTAAGACTATTTAAAGCATATCATAAATCCTATATTCATTTCCACATTGTATTCCAATGTCTTCCAGTCTACTATTAATCTAAAGGATCTTGACGTTTGTAAACGTATTCTGTGAACATCCCACACATTTTCTTCCTTGAATTCTGTGACCCGTAGTCACTATGCCCTGTGAGTAGGCACTGCTGTGTCACACATTTCCCAGAGCCCACCTTCTGATCTACAGAAGAGCTGAGGGGAGGAGTTTCAGGAGGCGGAGCCACAGCTTGCAGGCAGAAAGGCACCATGGGATATGTAGTCCTTAGAAAGTGAGGATAAGCTGCAGAGCATGCAGGAAATCCAGGAAGAACCCACAACATGAAAGGAGATTTTTGTAACCACTACGGGACCGCCCGCAGTACATATACTGCTACAAGGCGGCTCCTGTGCGCAGGATCATGTATATAAACGTGATCCTGCATTTCAGGGTAGTGGGCACGCGCGAGGCGCGAGACCGCCCTACCCGTGGCACCGATCATGGCCACGAGTGTCAATCACCAGGTCCCGGCCGGTGATTACCTGCAGTAGCCCGGCGATTGTCAGCAAACACTGACAGAGAGGACGGCTGCATTGTTTTCAATGGAGCTCTTCTCCCTGTCAGTTTTCAACACACTGTAACAGAGAAGTACATACCTCGCCCCCTAGTAAAACACTCCCCTCACACAGTTAACCCTTTGATTGCCTCCAAATGTTAACCCCTTCCTCCCCAGTGCCATTAGTAGTGTCAGTGGGTTTTTTTTTTCTGCACTGATCACTGTATTGGTGTCACTGGGGATGTCAGTGACCCCAAGTCAGTTCCCCCCCCAGTGTCAGAATGTCTGCCGCAGTCCCGCCATAAGTCGCTGATCGCCGCCATAAGTCGCTGATTGCCACTATTATTAGTATACAAAAAAAAATCCAGTATATATACCGCCATTTATAAACGCTATAACTTTCCCGTAAACCAATTAATTTTCATGTATTGGGATTTTTTTTTTTTAGCAAAGACATGTCGCAGAATATATTTTGACCTAAATTTATGCCGAAATTAGATTTTTAAATTTTTTTACTGGACATGTTTTATAGCAAAAAGTCCAAAATATTGTTTTTTTCTCAAAATTGTCAGTTTTTTTTTATAGCGCAAAAAATTCAAAACGCACAGGCGATCAAATATCACCGAAAGAAAGCCCAATTCATGGGGAAAAAAGGATGTCAATTTCATTTTGGTGCAGCATTGCATGACCGCGCAATTGTCAGTTAACGTGACGCAGTGCCATAAGACAAACTGCTTATGTAAAGTAATGTCATATTGGATTCTCAAACATAACTATTGTTTGTTTTGTTATTACAAAGATGATGTTATAAAATGAAAGTGTGTGACCACCGAACCACTTGACCTCTAGAAAGTTTTACCCCTTTCATAACTAGGGCATTTTTTTGCTATTCAGCACTGTGCTACTTTAACTGGCAGTTGTGCGGTCGTGCAACACTGTACCCAAACTAAATTTAGACCTTTTTTCACACAAATAGATCTTTCTTTTGGTGGTATTTGCTCATCATTGGGGTTGTTATTATTAACCATTTGCCGCCCGCCCTATGGCCGAATGGCGGCCGGCAAATGTCATCAGCTTTCCGGGTGGATGCCATATGGCGTCCTCCCGCACATGCGCAGATCGCACTCCTGCAGAGCTGCACAGCGGCACGATCTGTCATCGGCTGTGTACCTCGGACACGGCCGATGACAGATCTGAGTATCGGCCCCCGTTGTCAGTACCATGTGACCTGCTGTGACCAATCACAGCAGGTCACATGACAGTTGTATACAATGGATGGCTTCATTCATGCCATCCATTGTATACTAGTGTCTAGCTGTGAATGGTCACAGTGATCACATGCACATGTCATGTGATTAGCCATGGCCAAATCACAGCTAAGCACAACAAAAAAAACCCCTGAATGAATCGATGTCATTCAAGTAAATGCTTGCTTATAGCAAAGTAATTCTTTACTATAAGCAAATTGTGCAAAAAAAAAAAACAAAAAAAAAACTGATCACTTCCCCAAAGTAGTACAATGTTACTATGGTAACATTGTACTACTTTGGACATAGTGAAATATGAAAAAAAATCTTTAAAAAAATTTAAAAAAAATTACTAAAAAATAAAAAATAATTAAAAAAAAAAATATGTATTTTTTTTTTTCATACTGTCACCAGTCAGTGTCCCTGATCACCGCCATGCCAGTTATATGATGACGCTGTACTGCACTGGTGACAATATGTAAAACATAGAAATAGTGAAACTAATTTTTTTCATTTTCCGAAAAATTATGGCAAAAAAAATACAACTTCAAAAAATTCGCCATGAAGTACGTTGGACTGTCTACTTTGCAAAAAGGGGTCATTTGGGGGATATCTGTACTGTTCTGACATTCTTGGACCTCAAGAAATTAGATTGGCTGTCAGTACTTCAGGATTGATCAATATTCAGATCTATACCATAGTTTGTGAACTCTATAACTTTCCTACAAACTAAAAAATACATCCTAATTTGGGTTATTTTCACCAAAGACATGTAGCAGAATACATCTTGGCCTACATTTATGAAGAACAATTATTTATTTGCAAACTTTTATAACAGAAACAAAAAAAAAGTGTTTTTTTCAAAAGTTTTGGTCTTTTTTTGTTAATTTAGCAAAAAATAAAAACCCCGGCGGTGATTAAATACCACCAGAAGAAAGCTCTAGTTGTGTGAAGAAAATGATAACATTTTATTTTTGGTACAGTGTTGTATGACCGCGCAATTGTCATTCAAAGTGTGAGAGCGCTGAAACCTGAAAACTGGCCTGGGCAGGAAGGTGTAAAGTTGCCCGATATTGAATTGATTAAAAAGGAAAAAAAAAAAAAAAAAATTGAAAAAAAATAATTTTTTACTGTCTGTTATAAAACATATTCATTTAAAAAAGAATCAAAACATCTAATTCCTTCATACATTTAGTACAAAATGTATTCTGCTATATGCCTTTGGTAAAAAAAAAATCCCAACAAGTGTATATTTAGCCCTCATGCACACGGGGCATTTTGATAACGCTGGTAACGTTAGCTGTGTAAAGTTACGTTAAAAACGTGAGTTTTTCAGCTTTTATTAGCGTTTTTGCATTAGCGTACAGCGAGGTTTTTATGCGCTTGTGTTTTTTAGCAGTTTTTAAAAAAAAAAAACATTTTTTTGAGGGGTCAAAAAATGTCTAAAAACGCCAGTTTGCGGCGTTTTACAGCGTTTGCCCTGTTTTTCAGTGTTAGAGTGTTTTTACAGCTAAAAAAACTTCTCTAGAAACCCACTAGTTCTGGGTTTTTTTCCAGCCGAAAACATCCCTGCCAAAAAATGTTGATTAAAGCCTATGTGTGCATGGACACATAGGGTAACATGCTGGGGGGTTTACTAGCTGTAAAAAAAGCTTCAAAATCCAAAAACAGCCGCTGTAAAAACGTCCCGTGTGCATGAGGACTAATTGGTTTGTGTGAAAGTTATAAACTATGGCATATATACTGGAATTTATGCAGCTATGACTCTATACTGGTAATGGTGGTGATCAGTGACTTATAATGGGACTATGATAGTGTTGCGGACAATCTGGCGCTAACAGACACTGACAACAATAGTGACACTAATGCAGTGATCAGATATAATACCGTACACTGTACTAATGACACTGGCTGGGAAGGGGTTAACATCGAGGGGCAATGAAGGGGTTAACTGTGTGCTTACTAATTTGTAATATGTGCTGCTTTTACTCACAGATCTGGCTTTTGTCTCCCTGCTTTTCAGGCAGAGGAAACAGCCAGATCGCTGTTCTGTTTCCACAGAGTTCTGTGTGTTTCTAAACACAGAACTCTGTGCTGTGATTGGACACAGCCGATCAGATGGTTTAAGCTGAAATTGTTGGCTGAAACCTGCTGACAAATTCATGCTGTGTCCAATCATAGCATGGGTCAGCAGGGGGTGCGCACAAAAGTGCCCAAAACTCGGAAGTCAGACAGCAAGGTATGGGTACTTTGCTTAGCCTGCCTGTGCTGCCCGTCCACAATATACAGTGGGGATCGAAAGTTTGGGCACCCCAGCTAAAAATTTGTATTAATGTGCATAAAGAAGCCAAGGAAAGATGGAAAAATCTCCAAAAGGCATCAAATTACAGATTAGACATTCTTATAATATGTCAACAAAAGTTAGATTTTATTTCCATCATTTACACTTTCAAAATAACAGAAAACAAAAAAATGGCGTCTGCAAAAGTTTGGGCACCCTGCAGAATTTATAGCATGCACTGCCCCCTTTGCAAAGCTGAGACCTGCCAGTGTCATGGATTGTTCTCAATCATCGTCTGGGAAGACCAGGTGATGTCAATCTCAAAGGTTTTAAATGCCCAGACTCATCTGACCTTGCCCCAACAATCAGCACCATGGGTTCTTCTAAGCAGTTGTCTAGAAAACTGAAACTGAAAATAGTTGACGCTCACAAAGCTGGAGAAGGCTATAAGAAGATAGAAAAGCATTTTCAGATATCAACATCCTCTGTTCGGAATGTAATTAAGAAATGGCAGTCATCAGGAACAGTGGAAGTTAAAGCAAGATCTGGAAGACCAAGAAAAATATCAGACAGAACAGCTCGCAGGATTGTGAGAAAAACAATTCAAAACCCACGTTTGACTGCACGATCCCTCCAGAAAGATCTGGCAGACACTGGAGTTGTGGTACACTATTCCACTATAAAGAGATACTTGTACAAATATGGTCTTCATGGAAGAGTCATCAGAAGAAAACCTCTTCTACGTCCTCACCACAAAAATCATCGTTTGAACTTTGCAAATGAACATATAGACAAGCCTGATGCATTTTGGAAACAAGTTCTGTGGACCGATGAGGTTAAAATTGAACTTTTTGGCTGGAATGAGCAAAGGTACGTTTGGAGAAGAAGGGGCACAGAATTTAAAGAAAAGAACCTCTGTCCAACTGTTAAGCATGGGGTTGGATCAATCATGCTTTGGGGTTGTGTTGCAGCCAGTGGCACAGGGAACATCTCACGAGTAGAAGGAAAAATGGATTCAATAAAATTTCAGCAAATTTTGGATGGTAACTTGATGCCATCTGTGAAAAAGCTGAAGTTAAAGAGAGGATGGCTTCTACAAATGGATAATGATCCTAAACACACCTCGAAATCCACGGGGGATTACATCAAGAGGCGTAAACTGAAGGTTTTGCCATGGCCTTCACAATCTCCTGACCTCAACATAATTGAAAATCTATGGATAGACCTTAAAAGAGCAGTGCGTGACAGACAGCCCAGAAATCTCAAAGAACTGGAAGACTTTTGTAAGGAAGAATGGGCAAAGATACCTCAAACAAGAATTGAAAGACTCTTGGCTAGCTACAAAAAGCGTTTACAAGCTGTGATACTTGCCAAAGGGGGCAGTACAAGATATTAACTCTGCAGGGTGCCCAAACTTTTGCAGACACCATTTTTTTGTTTTCTGTTATTTTGAAAGTGTAAATGATGGAAATAAAATCTAACTTTTGTTGACATATTATAAGAATGTCTAATCTGTAATTTGATGCCTTTTGGAGATTTTTCCATCTTTCCTTGGCTTCTTTATGCACATTAATGCAAATTTTTAGCTGGGGTGCCCAAACTTTCGATCCCCACTGTATGTACTGTGAGAGGGCTGCAAAACATGAAACAAAAGCTAATATTGCCACCCTTATGAAAAGTGGTGGATCACTCTTCAGAGGCATTTGACAGCGAACGTCGATTTGACCCCACTAAGGATTAGAAAATTGAATGAACATTCTTGAAATGAAAAATGTTAAATTAAATTCTACTAGTGTATGACCAGCTTTGATCTGCAACAGGCACATAGACATCAATGGAGAGATAGTTGAGGAAAGTGGAATAATAGTGGTGAAGCAATCAGGTTGTCTCACTGGTATTGCTGTTGTGAAGCAGGGGCGGACTGACCATTTGGAAACTCGGGCACTGCCCGAGGGCCCGGGGTCAGTAAGGGGCCCCATGAGAAGCCCCTGGTACCTTTTTCATTGTTTTTTTGAGTTTGGGCAAGGACACAGGGGCCCCATGATCCCCTATTGCCCGGGGGCCCCATGAGTTGTCAGTCCGCCCCTGTTGTGAAGTATTGATGTCGGTGATTTGATTCCCAGGGAGGTGACTTCTACACCCCAGAGGCTTTCCACAGTCTGCTTGGCTGGTAGTGAAATGGAACAAAAATGGAACCTGAAGCGCCACACCAATGCTCCAGATACAACTTTATTCCAATAAAAGTCAGTGGGACCATTTACAGGGGATCCAAAAACACCCCCTCCCCCCCTCATCAGGGCTTGATTGAACACAATGTGAATGATCTAGAAGTGACCTGGACTTGGACCTGGACCTGACCTGAAACTTGTGCGTTTCTGTATATCGCATGTGATTCCCACAGGGACCGCACTGCATTTCTGTGCAAATCACATGCGAATTGTGTGCAGTGCAATTGGAGCCGTACATTTTGTATGGCTCAAATCGCACAGCACTGCACCAAAAAGGTGCAGGACCATTTTTTTGGTCCGCACTAGAATCAGATCGCATGGGTATTCACACCTAACTGATCCGATTCTGCAAATCGCACCGCGTTTTGCGGACCGCTTTCGGGGTGTTGTTAGCTTAACATACACACCCACAGCGGTTTGCATAAATGGGATGCAATTGTGATGCGGTGGTGGAATTCGTACAGAAAACACTGCGAATTCCACATCACATCATTGTGAACCCGGGCTTAAAGCGGAGCTCCACCCAAAAGGGGAAGTTTCGCTTGAAGCCTTTGACCCCCGCTCCCCATTAAGGATTGGCAACTTTAGGGAGCAGGTACCCGAATTTAACAGGTACCCGGTCCCACTTCCGCTGCAATTGCCTAGGTGATCGGAAACGGAAGTTGTCCTCCCTTCCCTCCCCGTAATCTTCTGGGACACGTGACAGGTCCCAGAAGACTACGGGGCCATTCACAAAGTGCAGCACTTCTCGCGCATGCGCAGAGGGCATCCGCCTGTGAAGCCGCAAGCTGTCACAGCCGGGTGCCCACACTGAAGATGGCGGCACCGGGGAGAGAAGACAGCTGGTGAAACCAGAAGTGGTGAGGACACCACGGGACCGAGGGACAGGTAAGTGGCTGTATTTTAAAAGTCAGCAGCTACAGTTTTTGTAGCTGCTGACTTTTATTTTTTTTTTTTAAGGAGGAACTCCGCTTTAACATACACACCTGCGGCAGTTTGCATGAACAGGATGCAATTGTGATGCAGTGGCGGAATTCGCACAGAAAACGCTGCAAATTCCGCACCACATCAGTGTGAACCCAAGCTTAATGCAATTTTTTCTGACAAAGCTGTGCTTGTAATCATGCTTAAAAAACTATATATATATTTATTTATTTATTTTTTTGTTCAGCCATACCATTATGTGCACAGGTAAAGTGAATGACATTTATTATCTTGCTACAATAGCTTCTGAAAGTGGTTGGGATATATTAGGCAGCAAGTGTGTAGAGCGGGTGCAGGTAGGTGGGCCTTCTTCTATGTTCCTTCGTTGAGTTCCAAGTGTAGGGTGACATAAGAGGCCTACCCTGGGGCAAGTTCTTCTGGGCTATGCTATGCACCGTGGACAAGTTCACTCACCCTACGCATAGGGCATCAATGCTCCAGGACAAGGCAGGAAGCACTTTCGGGGAAATTCAACCTTAAGACAATGCTCTAACTTAGAGACGGCCGTACACTGAATGAAAACACTGGACTCCAGGTAGCTTTCTGGTCTCGAGTCAATGCACACCTCTAGTGTAAGTGTTTGCACTCACAAGGGACACGTTGAGTCTATGCCCACTCCACCCATCCAGGAGCCTATGCCCACTCCACCCATCCAGGAACCTATGCCCACTCCACCCATCCAGGAGCCTATGCCCACTCCTCCCATCCAGGAGCCTATGCCCACTCCACCCATCCAGGAGCCTATGCCCACTCCACCTATCCAGGAACGTATGCCCACTCCACCCATCCAGGAGCCTATGCCCACTCCACCCATCCAGCATATCTCTGCCACCTCACTCCACAGAATGGCCCCCCCCCCCCGTGCACCTTGCAAGGACCTCATGTGTGCACTTTGTCTTCTTACCTGTACCTGGTTGAGGTCAAGGGCCTACGTAACACTGAGCTGCTCCGGTTGCTATGGGAGATGGACCGGCAGGGGAGGGGGTCCCAGAGGCAACCCCCTTGCTACCGGAGTATACCTTGCCTGACACAGGTACCACACTTCACAATAGACTGCTTGTACTGGTTACTAGATGTCCATTACTCTTGGCAGCTACTTCCTTTACCTCTACACCATGTCGACTATCACAGAGCTGGCTTCATACCCTAATGTGCTTTGCTGAGCCAAGCTGCAGACAATGGGGTTGATTTACTAAAGGCAAATAGACTGTGTACTTTGCAAAGCGCCGTTGCTCCAGTGCTTAGTAAATGAGGAAAAGCTTCACTATACAAACAATACCCAATCACATGCAAAGAAAATAAAAAAAAAACCAGCAGTTTTGCTTGCACATGATTGGAGGGCGGACGTCAGCAGAGCTTCCTCTCCTTTACTAAGCTCTGGCGCAACTGCACTTGCAAAGTGCCCAGTCCATTTGCCTTTAGTGAATCAAGCCCTGCGTGCCAGTTACTTTCATACACCCTGTTCAATAACCTCAGACCAGGCATTACAGCATTTCAAAGGCTTTACTATAAAATTGCTCAACAGAACAAGATGAAAATTCACAAGCCAGTTCCCTAACTACCTAATCCTGTCTATGGCTGCCCTTGCCCTGTACTTGCTCATATGAGAGTCCATTGTGATGATCCCAAGATGCTGGTGTCCCACCAGTCCTCTACATGAAGGTGGTTGCAGAGTTCAGCAGACAAATTTCAGCCAGCCAGGCCAGCCACTGATGGTGACTGCCACTCTCCGGGATCTGGACCCCTGTCACTTTTATCAGCACACAGGGCCAGTAGGCCTGACTCAAGAACCCCACAAAATGCACCCAGGAATGGCGGCAACAATTATCAACCCGTTTGTTCCCTTGCTAGGGCAGCATACTAGCTAACTACAGTAGGCAGCATGCCTACAAGTGAACATGTTGTCCCTGAACTTGATGTGTTGAAAGCAGAAAAAATGGACAAGCATTTGACTTGAGTGACTTTCACAAGGGCCAAATTATAATAGCTAGACAACTGGGTCAGAGCATCTCCAGAACTGCAGTTCTTGTAGAATGTTACTGGTCTGCAGTGGTCAGGACCAACCAAACGTTTGTCCAAGGAAAGAAACCAGCAAACCAGCAACAGGGCCATGGGTGGCCAAGGCTCATTGATGCATGTGGGGAGCGAATGATCGCCTGTGTAGTCTGATCCAATAGAAGAGCTACTGTAGCTCAAATTGCTGAAAAAGTTCATGCTGGTTCTGATAGAAAGGTGTCAGAACACACAGTGCATTGCAGTATGCTGTGTATGGAGCTGTGTAGCCACAGACCAGTCAGAGTGCCCTGTGAGCATCAGAACTGGGCCACAGAGCAATGGAGGAAGCTGTCCAGGTTTCCTTTTACATCATGTGGATGGCTGGATGTCTGTGCTTCGCTTACCTGGGGAAGGGAAGACACCAGGTTGCACTATGGGAAGTCCAATCCATGGAGGCTCCACCTCACAACTTACAAGACTTAAAGGATCTGCTTGATGCCAAATACCACAGCATACATTCAGAAGTCTAGTGGTGTTCATGCCTTGATGGGTCAGGGCTGTTTTGACAGCAAATGGGGGACCTACTTAATATTAGGTAGGTGGTCCTAATGTTATAGTGGGTGGTCATAATGGTATTAATGGTATGGCTGATAGGTCCGTGTGTGTATATATATATATACAGTGCTCAGCATAAATGAGTACATCCCAACAGATTGGTCAGAAAACCTTAACTTTCCTTTCAGTATCAACATTTTCTATGGGACACTATACTACAAAATACTCCCACAAATGCGGGCTATTGATTGCACACAGGATTTGTTCATTTGCACACGCAAAAAAGTATTTTTCCAAACAAATTCATTCAGGGCCATGTTGCAAAAATCAATACACCCCAATGAATGTCTTAGACTGGCCATACATTATACACTTTTCTTGTACAATTTTCCTTTAGATTTACCAAAAAGCATATAATATGTGGTCAAACCTAAACACAACACTTTCAATTGTATTCAATTAGGCAAGTTCTTGCACTACATAGTTGAAGGTAAATTTAAAGAAAATTGTACAGAATATTGTAAGAAAATTGTATGGGCAGCCTTAAGAACAAAGCTAAATTTTAGACAACAAAGTCCTAATTAACAAGAATACAGCTACAGGTGAGCCTAATTATTCATTAAACAGGTGTCCAGCAGAGAGTTGATTTTAAAAGGGCGTTACTTAACAAAGAAAACCCCACCCATTTCATGCTGTCGGCAATGGCACCACATGGAAGAGAAATGTCACAAGGCCTAAGAGAGAAAATAATTTCTTTACACAAGAATTGTGACGGCTACAATATCAGAAAAGCTTTATTTATCAGTCAGAATACTGTAGCTAAAGCGATGCAAACATTTAACAAAGGAACTGCAATTATCTCACAGAGACGTCCAGGCCGTCCATGGAACACTTCGACAGGAGCGTCTTCTGATGAGAAGGGTTGAAGAAAATTGTCATGCAAGTTCATTGCAGTTAGCTAAAGAAGTAGAAACCCAAACTGGCGTGATTGTTTCCAGTGACACAATACAACATACACTGCATAGGAATGGCATGCATGGTTGTCGTCCACAAAGGAAGCCTCTCCTAAAGCCCATGCACAAAATTTTCCATGGCCCATGCTGAAAAAGAAGATGACTACTGGGACACTGTTCTCTGGAGTGATGAGACCAAGATAAATGTTTTTGGAATTGATGGTTTCAAAACTGTATAGTGTCACAAAGAAAAATGCATGGTGCCTACAGGCGGCATAGTGTGTTACCAATTGTTTTCTTGGTGACTGTGGTCCCAGCTGCCTGGAGATCATTGACACGATCCTCACGTGTAGTTCTGGGATGATTCCTCACTGTTCTCATGATCATTGACACTCCATGAGGTGAGATCTTGCATGGTGCACCAGACCAACGGAGACTGACAGTTGTTTTGTGTTTCTTCCATTTGCGAATGATTGCACCAACTGTTGTCACCTTCTCACCAAGCTGCTTGGTGATAGTTTGGTAGCCCAGTCCAGCCTTGTCCCTGACATTCTTGGACAGCTCTTTGGTCTTTGCCATGGTGGAGTTTGAAATCTGATTGTTTGATTGCTCCTGTGAACAGGTGTCTTTTATACAGGTAACATGAGATTAGCAGCACTCCCTTTAAGAGACTGCTTCTAATCTCAGCTTGTTACCTGTATGAAAGACACCTGGTAGCCAGAAATCCTGCTGAATGATAGGGGATCAAATACTTATTTCCCTCTGGAACATGCAAACCAGTGCATCATTTGTTAGACATGCATTTCTTTTGAATTTTTTGTTGCTATCCTGTCTCTCAGTGTTACAATGCGCCTACCATTCAATTTTTAGACTGATCATTTCTTTGTGAGTGGGAAAACATTCAAAATCAGCAGAGGATCAAGTACTTATTTCCTTCACTGTATATAAACCACTGGCAAACAAAATGAGTACACCCCTAAGTGAAAATGTCCTAATTGGGCCCAATTAGCCATTTTCCCTCCCCGGTGTCATGTGACTCGTTAGTGTTACAAGGTCTCAGGTGTGAATGGGAAGCAGTTGTGTTACATTTGGTGTTATCGCTCTCACTCTCTCATACTGGTCACTGGAAGTTCAACATGGCACCTCATGGCAAAGAACTCTCTGAGGATCTGAAAAAAAGAATTATTGCTCTGCATAAAGATGGCCTAGGCTATAAGAAGATTGCCAAGACCCTGAAACTGAGCTGCAGCATGGTGGCCAAGACCATACAGTGGTTTAACAGGACAGGTTCCACTCAGAACAGGCCTCGTCATGGTCGACCAAAGGAATTGAGTGCACGTGCTCAACATCATATCCAGAGGTTGTCTTTGGGAAATAGACATATGAGTGCTGCCAGCATTACTGCAGAGGTTGAAGGGGTGGGGGGTCAGCCTGTCAGTGCTCAGACCATCCGCCGCACGCTGCATCAAATTGGTCTTCATGGCCATGGTCCCAGAAGGAAGCCTCTTCTGAAGATGACGCACAAGAAAGCCCGCAAACAGTTTGCTGAAGACAAGCAGAGTAAGGACATAGATTACTGGAACCATGTCCTGTGGTCTGATGACACCAAGATAAACTGATTTGGTTCAGATGGTGTGTCAAGTTATTTTGAGGGGACAGCAAATTGACATTGTTATACAAGCTGTACACTGACTACGTCACATTGTAGCAAAGTGTAATTTCTTCAGTGTTGTCACATGAAAAGATGTAATAAAATATTTATAAAAATGCGAGGGGTGTACTCACTTCTGTGAGATACTGTGTATATATATATATATGGAAACACTACATAATTTGCAGGTGTGAAAGTGACAGCACAGTGACTAAATGGATAGCACTTCCGCCTGGCAGTACTAGGGTCGTGGGTTCAAATCCCAACCAGGGCACCACCTGCCTGGAGTTTGCATGTTCTTCCTCTGCCTGCGTGGGTTTCCTTCGGGTACTCCGGTTTCCTCCCACACTCCAAAGACATGCTGGTAGGTAGGTGGCTCCTGTCTAAAGTGGCCCTAGTATGTGTATGTATGAATGTGAGTTAGGGACCTTAGACTGTATGCCCCTTGAGGGATAGTGACTGATGTGAATGTACAATATATATGTGAAGCGCTGCGTAAATTGACGGCGCTATACAAGTACCTGTAATAAATACATGTTTCGCTTGAAAGTGGAAGTGATGTAACATTTTATTTGCTTCTGCTGTGTGATGAGACACCTAGCTAACAGGTGGGAAGCCTCACTTTCGTCATTCACTGCGTGTGCTGCCAGTAATACGAAGTTATGTCAGAACTTACTGAGCTTCAAAGAGAGCAAATTGTTGGTGTCACTTAGCTGGTGCCTCTTTCAATGAAGTTTCCAATCTATTTACCGTGAACAGAGGGCACAGTATTAAAGGTTATGACGGTAGAAACAGTTTCCGGGAAAACAACGTCTGATAACATAAGCGTGGTTGACATGGTCAACTAACCGAAAGAGACAAAAGGACATTGCGCAGGATTGTGACTCCGAATAAAAGAACAACTGATGCAAAAGTGACTGCAGTCAATCTCAGTGTTCCAAAGCCCGTGTCCACAAAAATTGTGCGGAGGGAACTCCATAAGCAAAACATTCACAAGCGAGTTTCATTTGCTAAACCACTAATGACTGATATTAATGCTCAGAAGAGGAGAGAGCGATGCAACACCCATAAATCATGGATTATCGATCAATGGAAGACTAATATGAAAGTGATATGGTCCAATGAATCGAGCTTCTCACTGTTCCTAACCACTGGATGTGTTTACATGGGGCAAACACCGTCCCAAGCTTATGACCAGGACAGCCTTGTGCCAACAGTAAAGCATGGTGACAGTGAAATCATTATTTGGGCAGCCATATCTTGTTATTCTGCAGGCCCGATCATCACCTTGAAGAGTAAAGTTGAGTCACTGACAGCGACTATGTAGAAATTTTGGCCGACCATGTGCACCCTATGGTGTAGACACTGTTACCCAAAGACAGGGCCATTTACCAAGACGATAATGCTCCGATTCACAGCTGGTGTAAAATCATGGTTTGACGAGCATGCAAAACCTTGTACCTTCCCTGGGTGCCGCAGTCGCCAGACCTCAATATCATAAAACCACTATGGTCAATTCTGGAAAACAATGTTTCGGGTTCGTTTTCCGCCTCCGGCATCTCTGCGAGAATTGGAATGGGTTTTATATGAAGAGTGGTGTCAGATTCCATTATCCATCATCCAAGACTTATAGTTGTCAATTCCTAGGAGAATTTAGGCTATCTTGGATGCCAAAGGTGGTCCAGCCAGGGGCGGACTGACCATTTGGAAACTCGGGCACTGCCCGAGGGCCTGGGGTCAGTAGGGGGCCCCATGAGATGCCCCTAGTACCTTTTTCATAGGCTTTTTTGAGTTTGGGCAAGGGCCCCATGATCCCCTATTGCCTGAGGGCCCCATGAGTTGTCAGTCTGCCCCTGGGTCCAGCATTATATTAGGTAACGATTTCGTCCTTTTACCTGGTGTTTCCATAATGTTGTCCAACGTGTGTGTGTGTGTGTGTGTGTATTTAAAATCAGTAACTTTATACAATAATCACTTCATATTAAGATGTTACTCTCCTGTTTAGTGTTTCTTATCTATTTGCTTGAGACCGTTACATGTATTGGGTTAACCAGACTTTACTCAAGCTGCATCTAAAGTGTCATGTAAAAAAATCATTGTCTAATATGACATCAGGGAATTGGGTGCTGGCCCTCGGCAGGCAGCACACGGCGGGAAGAGCTCTGTAATGAGTCAGATAAGGTGACCCCCCTGAGGCAGAAACATTAGGAAGCAGCAAATTTCAGGGAACAATGTATGAAATGTTGCTGTTATTGTCTGGATTAGTCGTTTCTCTCTTGGCTATACGAGCTATAATGAGCAAAGTGACAGTGTCTGTTTATCATTGCGAACACTGTGATAGAGCATATAAAAAGCAATGTATTGTGTTTCCTGTAAAATGTAATAGATTGTGTAAAACCAATAACAGCACCCAAGTGGACGGGGTTAATTGGGCGAAAAAGAAAAACATATTGCTGATACAATCCCTGTGCTATATAAATGAGGCCATTAGAGGCCTTGCTGTCATCTTCTAACTATATTTCTACAGGTAGCAGCAATGATGCATGGAAACTTGGGGGCATGTTATGGGCATTTGACACTCCCAGAAGTGTCAAATTCCAAAGAAACATACACAGGATGCAGGAATGGAATGGAATGGAGGTATATTACATAGGCCACCTGTGTCTAACTTCCCTCCATCCCCCTCAGGGAAAGCACAGTAGTAGTAAAAAAAGATAGGAAAGTTAGACCCCCATTTGACCATTGGTTATTCAGCCATTAAATCCTTTACTGCCAACCCCATAAGACGTATGGCAGTGGAAGCCGGAGGGGGGGTTTACACACATTCCAGCTAAGCCGATCACCAGCTGCACAGGAATGTGCTCACCCCCATCCCTCTCCCCCCCAGCACAACCCCCTTCCCCTACCATGCTTCCCAGGCTCCACTCTCCCACCTGCAGGCCTGGAACCTGCATGACGGGTGTCACAGGGTGGAGGGGCGAGAGACCAGAAAATATCCCTTCTCTGATCTAGACTGAACCCACAATCAACATGGAAAATGTCACTTCCAGTTTCTGGTGTCACCAGGGCCAGGGAAGAAGCTAATGGACTGCAATCTACTGTACACACCATTGGCTTCAATGGAGGGCAGGTGAGACATGATGTGTCATTAAAGAGAACCTGTTTTAAAAATATTATATCACATAGGGGAGCCTTTTCCCCCTATGTAACATACATAAAGTTTTAGTGAAAGTAAAAAAAAAAAGCCAAAAAAGAAAAGTAAACAAAGTTACACCCAAGCACTTAAACCCCCAAAAAATTTTAGTTTGCCCTGCCCCCACATACGCACACAGAAGCGTAAAAACATCCGTCAGGGGAACCTACTGTACATACGATAAACATGTTACATATCGCGACACATGCCGGAATGAGTTAACAATTCTAGCTTGTAGGGGCTTTTAAAGCATTGCCTATGGGAAATATAGGTACCGAAGTTTGTTGTCATTTTGCACAAATGTAAAACATGACATGTTGGGTATCTATGTACTCAGCCCAGCCTCATCGTTTAACGGAAAAATGGGTATTATGTTGTGTTTGTGTGTCTTAAAATTAACTTTAGTGTATTTTTTTACTGAATATTATGTGCTTAATGAACTGTTCTGCAAATATTGTGTCAGATAAAAGCTATCACCATAAAAATATATAATGAAAATATTTCATATACATACTGTATATATCGGGGGATTTACCTAATCTTCAGGCCTAAACTGATTTTTTTTAAATGTGTGCAAAAATACAAAAACAGGGCAAGTGTTAGGGCTCATGTACACTGCAACTGATAAACTCACATTTAGGAGCTGTTCAGTGTTTTTTTTCACCAGCCCCTGAACTCTCCCTAATGTTTTCCTATGTGTCCATGTACACATCTTCGTTTACAGTTGTTTACAGGCAGTTAAGTTTACAGTCTTTTTTTTTTTACGCAGAAAAACTTGCATTCAGCAGTCGATTTTATCAGCATTTCAAACGCAAAATGCTTGTAAACGCGGCAAATTGCATTTATAAGTCTTTGCGTTTGAAAATTTTTTTTAACTCTTCCAGTTTCCGATGCAGTCCAGAGCTTTTTTTCATCATGAAAAATGCATGGAAAGTGTTTTCAAGGTACTCAAATGGACAAAATACTGAACACAGGATGTTCCTACCAAGCTTGGCACACATTGTAATGACCAATTCATACCTCAGACCTCTCCCACCCTTGGAAACAAAAGATATGTTAATGACCATTCACACCTCAAATTCTTCATGAGGACCCCCTGCCAGGTGGCCTTAATGACTCACTCCACCAGCCATCTTTCCCACCCTTGGAAACAAAAGAAATGTTAATGAGCAACTCACACCTAAGCTAATCTCAACACATACTGCTGTCTCTGCTTCTACTCTCTGTATTTCTCTGAAACAGTCTGAAAGAGTTAATAATTTACCACTTTTCAGTGCATTCTGGGCATTTGGGAGGTTCTTCTGTGCTTATCTTTAAAAAACGCTTCTAAAAAAAAACGCACATAAACGCGTTATGCAAACATGGATAAACAGACGTTTTTTAACCTACGTTTTCCAGCAGTCAGTTTGCATCGTTTAGAAGTGTCCCGTGTGCATGGGGTCTTAAGTGATGTTCTTGCAATACTTTGTATTAATTTTAGACACATGGTTGTAACTGGGATACTTAAAGCAGAACTTCACTCTCTCAATCCACATGGCTTATTTTCAATCCTTATGCTGCCACCATTAGTAAATAGATCGTAAAGTATATTATTTTTAGGGGGTTTAAACTTTTTTTTACATTTCTTCGGTTACTTCCTGGTTTCCATGCCTAGGCAAATGATGTCATACATCCCAGCAGTCTTCAGGAGAGGAGGGAGGGTTCTCAGCTCAGCCTATTACTGAGCTAAGTGCAGATGGATTCCAGGAAGTAAATGCTACATAAATCATCTGCCATTACTCAAGATGGCCACCACCAGAAATTCCAGGGGGTGTTTTTCAATTTTTTTTCCCAGCAAAATAAAGCATGGAGACATGGATGGATGGGGGAATTTGCTTTGAATATTAAAAATGAATTAACCGCTTCCTGACTGCCCTATAGCAGATATACCGCAACAGGGTGGCACAAAATCATGTGTATATAAGTGATTTTGTATTTCTGGGTAGGGGGCACGTGCGAGCTGCGCGCGTGCCCTATCCGTGCCGCCATTCGCGGCTGCGGCTGTCAATCACCGGGTCCCGGCCAGTGATTCCCCGCTGGTGCCCGGTGATTACCAAGCATCTCCGACGTGGAGGAGGAGGACTGCTTTGTTTACTAACAGTCCTCCTCCCTGTCAGCTCAGGCACACTCCCAGCACACAGTTAACCCTTTGCTCGCCCCTCATGTTAACCCCTTCATGCCCAGTGCCATTAGTACAGTGCCAGTGCTTTTTTTTTTAGCACTGATCACTGTATTGGTGTTACTGGGGATGTTAGTGACACCAAATCAGTTCCCCCCAGTGTCAGAATGCCTTCCGCAGTCCCACTATAAGTCGCTGATCGCCGCCATTACAAGTAAAAAAAAACAAATTCCAGTATCTATACCGCCATTTGTAAACTCTATAACTTTCACATAAACCAATTAATTTACATGTATTGGTGTTTTTTTGATTAGCAAAGACATGGAGCAGAAAACATTTTGGCGTAAATTTATGACAAAATTTGATTTTTAAAATTTTTTAACTGGACATGTTTAATAGCAAAAAATCAAAAGTATTGTTTTTTTCTCAAAATTGTCGAACTTTTTTTTTTATGCCACAAAAAATAAAAAACGCAAAGGCAATCAAATGCCAGTGAAAGAAAGCTCAATTCATGGGGGAAAAAAAGGACATAAATTTCATTTGAGTGCAGCGTTGCATGACCACGCAATTGTCAGTTACAGTACAGCAGCTCCGTAATGCAAAAAATGGCCTGGTCAGGAAGGGGGGTAAATCCTCAGGAGGGCAAGGGGTTAAATAGCATTTTTGGTTTGTGGCGCTCAGATGCAGTGTAGTTCCAGTTTAATCTTTCTTAAAATAATGTATTTTCCACAGTTCCTAATGAAAAGGGTCATTTGACTCAAGAAACAAATTGAACTTAGCCAGCCCATCACTACTATCAGCACTGAAGAATAAAGTATCATCTCACAGATACATGTAATATTCTGATGGATAGGGTAACCAGGTCATTATATAGAAATGTAGATTGTAAAAATGAAAGAGTAACTGCATGTTTGTTTCTAGGGAAGTTCTGTACACCATCTGTGTACAGAAGGCCTCCAGGATGCCATATTGCATTGAATTTTATAGAAAATTATAGAGCTACAGATTAAAAATGAAAGGAATTTTAATAAAATTCAACTACAACATTGCTTGTATAGAAATTGTATAGCATATAATTCAGGGCTTGAAAAAACCGCTCGCCCACTCGACAAATGTGAGGAGAAATTCCTCTGTGGCGAGCGGCTGCGAGCACAGATGAAGAAGCATGGAGCGACTGCACATGCGCTCCAAGCCTCATTGTGAAGCCGAGTTCCGGTTTACAACTTACGGTTTCCGCGGCATCGCCGCTGAGGGGACACGTGCAGGAGAGGTCCGCTCTACTATGCTGAGAGGAGACACCCTCTCCACAGCTGAGGGGAACTCGAGGCCCGCTTTCCACTACCTTGGGTGACACGAGGCCCGCTCTCAACTGCCTTGGGGGACATGAGGCCCACTCTCAACCGCCTTGGGGGACACGAGGCCCACTCTCCACCACCTTGGCGGACACGAGGCCCGATCTCCACCGCCTTGGGGGACACGAGGCCCGCTCTCTCTTTTTTTATTTGCTAATTTTTTTCCCCCCACAAAAGTAGAGTTACCCTTTAACCACTTCAAGTCTGGACACTTTCACCCTCCTTCCTGTCCAGGCCAATTTTCAGCTTTCAGCGCTATCACACTTTGAATGACAATTGCGCGGTCATGCAACACTGTACCCATATGAATTTTTTAGCATTTTTTTTAGACAGATAAAAATTTATTTTGGTCCTATTTATTCACCACTGGGATTTTTATTTTTTTTGCTATATAAATGAAAAAGTCCAAAACATTTTTAAAAAGTGTTTTTCTTATAAAAGTTTGCAAATAAATAACAAATCTTTCTTCATAAATCTTGGCCACAATTTATTCAATTATCTTTTTAGTAAAAAAAAAAAAAAAACCCAAATTAGTTTATAACCAAAAATTATAATTTTCAAAATATTTTTTTACTTTTTTTTATATTATTATTTATGTTTTTTGGGGTTTTTTTTAACATACTGTCACCCTAGCAGTACAGAGTCACCATAGTGACACTACTACTTGTAAGGGGTGAGGAAGATTTTTTTTTTTCTTTCACACTGATTGCTTTTACACCCATAAAGAGTGTAAAAACAATCATTACTCTTTCTGTACTGTGAGAGCTGTGATTGGTCACATCTTGTCACATGGTACAAGGCTGTTGTGAATAGCCTTGTACCATGTGATCTCTGTGATCATTCACAGATTTCACACGTAGTAAGCAATGATGTCAGAAGTTACATCTTGCTTACTACTATTCATGTGATCACTGTTTGACCAATTAGTGATCACATGATCGGGACCTCACACAGAGGTCCCGTACAGCGATCAGTGTTCCTCTGTGTACTCCGGACACAGCGGGCACCGGATTGCTGTGCAGCGCGCTCCCAGGGAGCCCGCACAGGCTAAAATGGCGGGCGCCGTTTATAAACGGCAACCCGCTCCTGCACTCCTGTCCAGCCTTTTATATGCATGGGCCAGACGGGAAGTGGTTAAGTACTGTGATATCCGGATATAATAAGGGCTTAGACTCGGTTCACACTAGTGCAGGTGGAAGCTGCAACCAACCGCACACAAAATGTGGGACCTGCAGGCGGGTGCCAATAATCTTAAAGTGTTACTAAACCCCGGACCCTGCATTCACTATATCTGGTCTCCCACAGTACACACAACATGGAAGTGCAAATATTTTAGTAAATATAAACTGCTAAATACCTTTTCTCATCAGCAGTTAGAGCGGTCTTGTGACTTCTATCAGTGTCCAGCTGACCACTGGTTAAAGCTTGTAGGAGAAGCTTTCATTCTCCCCTATGAGGCTGCAGGACCCCTAACCCTCTGTCTGGATAGTGCTGATTGGTCTAGTGCTGATCACATGGACTCTTCCAAGAAATTTAAAAAAAACTTTCTAGCAATACACACCAAACTGAGCATGTGCAGAGTGACTCCAAGGCTCTGTTCTATCAGCAGATTGGGGACTGTGGAAGAAGGGGAGGATAAGAGAAGAGAGGATCAGACATCCTTTTTACACAATGCGGAGGATTAACCCCTTAGGTTCCACAGTGAGTATAACAAGCATGCTTTACTGCATATACAGTCCGATTTTACTGTTGTGGGTGTAGTAACAGCTCGCAAAATGGCACTGGTTTGAACCAAGATATTTGTGTATGGAAGGTTTTTTTAAGCATACAAGTATTTCAATAAAATTAAAGATTTTGTTATGAGATATAATGTACACTATATTATTGGTCGGCCTGCCTTTACACGCACATGAACTTTAATGGCATCCCAGTCTTGGTCCGTAGGGTTCAATATTGAGTTGGCCCCGCCCTTTGCAGCTATAACAGCTTCAACTCTTCTGGGAAGGCCGTCCACAAGGTTTAGGAGTGTGTCTATGGGAAGGTTTGACCATTCTTCTGGAAGCACATTTGTGAGGTCAGGCACTGATGTCGGACGAGAAGGTCTGGCTCACAGTCTCCACTCTAATTCATCCCAAAGGTGTTCTATGGGGTTAAGGTCAGGACTCTGTGCAGGCCAGACAAGTTCCTCCACCCAAACTCGCTCATCCATGTCCTTATGGACCTTGCTTTGTGCACTGGAGCGCAGTCATGTTGGAACAGGAAGGGGCCATCCCCAAACTGTACCCACAAAGTTGGGAGCATGAAATTGGCCAAAATGTCTTGGTATGCTGACGCCTTAAGAGTTCCCTTCACTGGAACTAGGGGGCCAAGCCCAACCCCTAAAAAACAACCCCACACCATAGTCCCCCCTCCACTAAACTTTACACTTGGCACAATGCTGTCAGACAAGTACCATTCTCCTAGCAACCACCAAACCCAGACACATCCATCGGATTGCCAGACATAGAAGCGTGATTTATCACTCCAGAGAACATGTCTCCACTGCTCTAGAGTTCAGTGGCAGCGTGCTTTACACCACTGCATCTGACGCTTTGCATTACACTTGGTAATGTAAGGCTTGGATGCAGCTGCTCGGCCATGGAAACCCATTCCATGAAGGTCTCTACACACTGTTGTTGTGCTAACCTGAAGGCCACAGGAAAGTTTGGAGGTCTTTAGATATTAACACTGCAGACAGTTGGCGACTTCTGCGCACTGTGCGCTTCAGCATGCGCTGATTTTACGTGACCTACCACTTGGTGGCTGAGTTGCTGTTGTTCCCAGTTGCTTCCACTTTGTAATATTCCCACTAACAGCTGAGCGTAGAATATTTAGTAAGAAGGAAATGTCACAGATGGATTTATTGCACAGATGGCAACCTATCCCGGTACCACGCTCGGAGTCACGTCGCCCCTGAGAGCGACCCTTTCTTTCACCAGTGTTTGTAGAAGCAGTCTGCATGCCTAGGTGCTTGATATTATACACCTGTGTCCATAGAGGTGATTGGAACACCTGAATCCAATGATCTCCTAGATTGTAAGCTTGAAAGAGCAGGGCCCTCGATCCTCTCATGTTTTGCATTGTATTGGTATTGTTCTGTCACATGTTCTGTCTCCCTTTGTAATGTACAGCGCTGAGCGAACTATTGGCACTTTATAAATACTGTATAATAATAATAATAATAATAATAATTTGCAGGGCTAGCCCAATTCGTTTGGCAATATAGTGTATGTGTGGAATACGTCTATGTAGCACCTGAAAAGTCCCAACATGTTTTGAACCCATTTGAGTTTTTGAATTATTGGCAGGATTACAAAGTCAAATAAAGAAAAAATGTCTGAAAAGAAAACAAATGGAACCACCACATCTAAGAAATACAATACAGACTTTTCTTGTACGTAGGTTTAAATGTACTTTGAATCATCTCTAATATTATCACATGGCACAGTTTTAAAGGAAGATTGAAATGAGGTTTTGTTTGCAGTGAAGCATGTAGTAACAAGGTACGGGGTGTGGTGGGGCGATGCCAATGCAGACAGACGACGTGGACATTCCCGACTCTTACATCTTCTAAACAACTTGCAAAACAATAAACCTATTAAGTGAATGTTAAGCTATAGATGTTCTGTGGAAGTCAGACAAAAAGCTTTTCTTTCAAACAGGAGTTTGGTTGATTAAAGCTTGCTTAGAGAATTGTTGCTCAAAAAGTTTTGCGACTCAGACATTCAACCAGCAGAATTACAGGCAGTTTTTACAGTATATCCTCTTTGTGTTAAAGGCTTAGATCACCTTTACCAAAGAAAAATAGCTTGTGCAGATAAAGAGTGCTTGTAGATAAAGAACTGCGCAGCTCTGACTAAAGTTATATGATGCCCTTGCTGTAGGTTTAGGCTATTTACATGCTTTTCCGAAGCCTGGCCAAAAACTGCCAGAGATGGCATCTTCCTATCCTGCCTTGTTGCTAGGACGTTGCTAAGACACTACCAGTCATTACTGCTCACCCCTATCATAACATGTGTGGTCTACTATCACCTCCGTTGCAGCATCGCTGAGCACATAGCTACTGCAAAAGGGGAGAGAGAGTACATGTAAGGGGTTTGAATGGGCTGTGAGTGTCTTAGCAACAAGGAAAAGAAATTTAATCTCCAAACACGGAAAGGTTTCTTCACAGTGAGAGCTGTGAAAATGTGGAATAGACTCGCTCAAGAGTTGGTTCTGGCCAGCTCAGTGGATTGTTTCAAAAAAGTCCTGGATTCTTTCTTGGATACACAGAATATAACTGGATACTAACATTTATAGGTAAAGTTGATCCAGGGAATATCCGATTGCCTCTCGGGGGATCAGGAAGGAATTTTTTTCCCTGCAGGAGCAAATTGCTGGGTTTTTTTTGCCTTCCTCTGGATCAACTGTGGGTATAGGATTATAACTTTTTTTTTCTATGGTTGCACTGGATGGACCTTTGTCTTTTTTCAGCCAGACTAACTATGTAACTTCCTGCCAACAAGGTAGGACAGGGTGATGTCATCTCTGGGGGGGGTTTCAGTCAGGCTTCAGGAGGTAAAGTTGATCCAGGAAATATCAGGGAATATCCAATTGCCTCTTGGGGGATCAGAAAGGAATTTTGTTTCCCAGCAGGACCCAATTGGATCATGCTTTGCTGGGTTTTTTTTTGCCTTCCTCTGGATCACCTGTGGGTATAGGATTATAACTTTTTTTTTTTCTATGGTTGAACTGGATGGACTTTTGTCTTTTTTCAAGCCGGACTAACTATGTAACTATGTAACATCCTGCCAACAAGGTAGGACAGGGTGATGTCATCTCTGGGGGTTTTTCAGCCAGGCTTCGGGAGGTATGTAAAAAGCGTTCACCCATAGGAAGGGTATTATTTCATTTTAGTTATAGATGCACAGGGAGTTATTTACTAAAACTGGAGAGTACACAATCTGCTGAACTTGGAAGCTGATTGGCTACCATGCACAGCTGCACCAGATTCTAGTACATCTACCCCACAGTTCTTTATCTACAGGCATCCCTTACCTGTAGGTGGAGAATTGCTGCCCTATAGTTACAGCGGGCCACATGGAAGTGGCTGGGCCAGACAGGAAAGGTTGATTGTGTGGTGCCCCAACATTAAAATATTGTCCATTTTTTCATTCTGAGTCTGTGTTTTTAACATGAATTCTTTTTTCACTTACACATGCAGTCTTCAGGTAGGCACAGCCATTTTATAACTCTATATGCAAACCTCTCTGCCCATCCAAGCTATGGCCCCGAGGGCCAAATGTGGGCATCTCCAAGATTTTATCCACCCTATTGCTAAGGTCAGTGGCCTCTCACCCTGGTCTTCAGGTCAGTCTATGGTCTATGTTTCTTTTCAGTATCCACAATCCCTCCCTATTAAGTCTCCAGCGCTGGTTTCCCCCAG
Source organism: Staurois parvus (assembly GCF_062004578.1). NCBI lineage: Eukaryota > Metazoa > Chordata > Amphibia > Anura > Ranidae > Staurois > Staurois parvus. The sequence goes on from NW_028318268.1 coordinate 297,336, forward strand.
CTGTGCTGTCTTTGTACCATTGTTGGGTGCCAAGACCACCTGTGTCCTGACAACCAATCCCTTGCTTTGCCCAGAATTTATATGAGAACATCCCTGCATAAGTCCAGACCTGCTAATCCTTCGCCTGTTGCTACAGCCAAGCTACCGGGCTCTCCAGGGGCTGGTTGTAGAAAAAACAGGTGGCGAAGCCATGGTTTTACCAACAACCCCCCCACCCCCATAAGAATTTTAACATTACAGTCTGACAGGGCTGGTCAAAGGCTATAGCAATTTTAACTCGAGCTGCACAGTTTGAAAGGTGGCATTCAGGGGCGGACTGACCATTGGAGAACTTGGGCACTGCCCGCGGGCCCAGGGTCAGTAGGGGGCCCCATGAGATGCCCCTGGTACCTTTCATAGGCTTTTTTGTGTGTAGTTTGAGTGTGGGCAAGGACACAGGGGCCCCATGATCCCCTATTGCCCGGGAGCCCCATGAGTTGTCAGTCCGCCCCTGGTGGCATTCACTTATAAAACAGATTTTTTTTTTTTTTGCCCATGAAAGATATCCAATATGGCGCTTATACTGCCAAGTTTGGAGACCCCTGTTGTAGATCATGGGCTGTAACACTGTTCTCCTCTCTTCTGTATTCTGTGTGCTAGTTGTGCTACAGAACTAATCTTCTGAATCACCTTCTACTAGGTAAGATAAACATAAAGTATATTACCCATGGAAAGTATTTTTGGAGCTCATGGAACCTCAGTTGTCCTAAAGTCATTTTTGTTTCTTTCCCTATCAGTTTACTGTATCCTGGCGAGCACAGGAGCCCTCTTTACTTCTGCATTATGATAATAGATGTTAGAGAACGTTCTCACTCATCTCGTTCAGCAGAGCAGAACAGAATGTTCTTGAACATATTTTATAATGGTCCTCCAGTGGTAACTATTGTGATCAATCAGTTCTTTAAAGCAGAGCGCCTGGTACAAAGAACATCCTGTATTTTCTTGCAGTTTTGTGACAACCCTGACATAGCTTTGTTTGGCCAACATAATTTCACCATTATAACGTTGCAGCACCATTCAAATCCCAGCATAAAATGTGTAGTTTAGAGGGCTCATTAAATGAGGTTCTTTTAAGAAAAAATTAAATGTCAGCAGCTACAATTACTGTAGCTCAGAGGTGGAACTACCAGGGTCACAAAGGTCGTGATTGCGACCGGGTCCTGCTGTTCTGCCACTGTGGAGGAGGCCCCAAGTATTGCCAGTAAAAAAGGGCAATTTTAAGCTGTCTGTACAACACCAGAAAAGTGCTCATTACAAACACTGTTGTCCCTATGCTTCTTCTCCCCCCACATCCCCTCCTTGGTCATTTGACCAGCGTACTGCCCCCTGTCTGAGCCAGCCAATTACTAATCCACCAGTCCTAGAACTATGGGTGCATGGTGACGCTGGGCTGCTGGTTAGGCGTGATGACATTGGGGGGCTCTGGACCTGGCTAATTAGTAATAGGCTGAATTCGAGTTGGGCTAGGTGGAGACTCTTAGATTGTAAGTTCCAAGGATCAGGCCCTCCTATCCTTCTTGTATTGAACTGTATTGTTGCTGTATTGTCTCCCGTTATATTGTAAAGCGCTGAGCAAACTGTTGGTGCTATATAAATCCTGTATAAAAATAATAAAATGCTTGAGAGGGGTATTGGGGGGGGGGGGGTTACTGCTCAGGTGCACAGTGACATCATGGCACTTCCTGCCTTTCAGCAAATTGGAAAGCATCTACAAGGAGGGAGCGCAGGGCAGAGGGAGACCAAAGCCTGGAGGCAATTATAAGTCAGTGTGTGACACAGTCAGTCACTCTATTGGGGGTCACTGATATAAGGGGCAAGTGGAGAGGTCCCCCCTTATATCAGTATTCTCACTCCCCTCTTACATCAGTGAACCCCTTTACCTTAGTGTATTCACTCTGCAGACTCTGGTGTAAAAGGGAACTCAGAGTTCCCAGCATTCCCCTTTACATCAGAGTCAGCAGAGCACCCTTACAGTGCAAGGGGAACTCTGCAGACTCTGAGGTAAGGAGGAACTCTACAAACTCTGATTTAAGGGGGGACCCTGGTGACCAGAGAACCTCTTAAACCAGAGTCCTCAACATTCCCGCTTACATCAGGGTCCACAGAGTTCCCCTTTACATCAGGGTCCGCAGTCTTCCCCTTTACACTGTAATGCAAACTCTGCAGACTCTGATGTACTGTAAAGGGGAACTCTGGGGGCTCTGGCAACACTGGGAACTCTGATGTAAAGGGAATTCTAATGTAAGGGCAGGAAGGGGGCCAGCTACAAAACACATGAAAGAGGACCATAATAAAGTGCCCTGGGCTTGGGTCAGGGGGGCCCTTCATGGTTCTTTGCACCAGGGCCCTGAAGGTTCTAATTATGCCTCTGCTGTAGTTTCTGACTTCTATTAAAGAGACACTTACCTGTCCAAGGATCTAACGCTGTCCTCACCCGGGGCAATTGTTCTCTGGTCTTCATGCCCCTGGCACAGCTATGTTAACTGAGAAGCTGGCTGTGACTCCTTGTGGCTTTATAGCCAGCTCCCCACTGCCCATGCACTAGAGTCACCTTGGGAATGGTACTGCGGCCTCCTGGGGCCTGTGATGTGTCCCGGGAGGTTGCAGGTGGGGGGCGGGGGTCGGAGAACTTCTGGTAGGATTTTGTAGGTGATTCCAGCAGAAATAGAAGCAGGTACCTGATAGAAACAAGTATTCGTCACCCCCCACTTAAAAAGAAATTCCCAAAAGTGTTAAGGGGTGGGGGAGAAGCATCAGTAGAACTTCCCTTTTAGGGTGAAATTCTGCTTTATTAGCATGAAACAAGCAAAGTGACTAGAGATGAGCGAATCGAACTTGGCGAAGTGGAATTCGTTTCGAATATTAGGAAAAATTCGATTCTCGCCGAATCCGAAAATTAGCAGACTTCGGATGCGCGAATCGAAATTTTTCCAAAAATGGCGGCGACATGTGTGGCGACGGAGCGGGGATCTCGGGAAAGGCGCGCAGACAAGGCGCGCTGACCCATAATGCATTCATTCATGACATGTGATCGCATTAGCCAATCAGCAGCCAGCCAGCCAGCACTGTGTAATGGTGGAGCTATAAATTGCGGCCATCTTACAATTCTCCATTTGCCTCCGGTCATTCAAGAGAGACAGACCTCTCTGTATTAGGGACAGAGTTAGGGCCACAGATACTTTAGGGACACAGAATCGTTACTTAGGGACACAGAATTCTTACTCAGGGACACAGAATTCTTACTCAGGGACACAGAATTGTTACTCAGGGACAGACACAGAATTGTTACTGAGGGACACAGAATTGTTACTGAGGGACACAGAACTGTTACTCAGGGACACAGAACTGTTACTCAGGGACAGACACAGAATTGTTACTGAGGGACACAGAATTGTTACTGAGGGACACAGAATTGTTACTCAGGGATAGACACAGAATTGTTACTGAGGGACACAGAACTGATACTCAGGGACACAGAACTGTTACTCAGGGACACAGAATTGTTACTCAGGGACAGACACAGAATTGTTACTGAGGGACACAGAATTGTTACTGAGGGACACAGAATTGTTACTCAGGGACACAGAATTGTTACTCAGGGACACAGAACTGTTACTCAGGGACACAGAATTGTTACTCAGGGACAGACACAGAACTGTTACTCAGGGACACAGAATCGTTACTCAGGGACACAGAATCGTTGAATTAAAGAGTATGTCAGACAACACGCAGAGGAGTGTCAGAGGAGGCCATGTTTTAGGAGCGAGCAGACGTGGCAGCAGAGGAAGGGGTCGAGGCAGCACTAGTCGCAGCCAGAGGCCAGTGCTCTCGGTGTCATCCAGCGGTCGTGTCTCCACCGACAACCCTGCCGTCATCGATTGGTTGGCTCGGTCGTCTTCCTCTTCCCAGGTCACCTCTGACACCTACAGCCAACGGTCGGTGGGTACGTCAGACACAACCGTTAGTTGGCATGGCCCGGGAGCAAGCCCACTGAAATCACGTGTCCTCTACCTGCCCCTGTCCTTTGGTGTTCCCTCACCAAGCGAAGTATCGCATGCTGTGGGCTCAGCCCCACTGTACAGTGAGGAAGAGCTAACAGAGGGCGGTCAGGAACGGGGGGAGACATCCGCCTCTTCAGCAGCCAGGCGAAGAAGTACTGGCGAGGAGAGTGGCTCGGTAGCCGGTCTAGAGACAGGTCTGTCTCCTGACCCACACGCAGCCGAGGGGGCTAGTAGTGAGGCGGAGACCCTAATTGATGATGATGAGGCTGATCGCACTTGGCAGCCTCGTCGTCATCAGGCTATTTCTTCCGCATCATCAGGAGAAGAGGGTGCCAGCTTGGCAGCGAGCAAAACAGTCGGTGGGTTGCCCAGGAGGCAGCAGGGTCGCAGCAGTGTCAGTGGAGGCAAACGGCCACGGAGTAGAGCACCAGCTCCACTGCAGCCTACCACCACGGCCAGTAGTGGTGCCGGTGTGCACGGAGGAAGTAGCAGTCAGCCAGTGAGGAGTAGCGGGGGCAAAGTTTCCTACTCGGCGGTGTGGCAATTTTTCGTCAAGCCGCCCGAGGAAGTAAACGTAGCCGTATGTCGACTATGTGGCCAGAAAGTCAAGCGTGGCCAGGGGGCCCATGTTGGGACTACAGCGTTGCGTCAGCATATGCAGCGTCGCCATTCGGTGGCCTGGGAAAACCGTGATAAAGATACGGCGGTTCTGCCTGCCCCAGCCCCCGCTCCATCACCCGCTCCGTTACTTGCTCCGTCACCCGACGTCAATCGCCCTCTATCAGCCAGTCAAGGCTCCAACACCTCTGCTGAGGGGAGTTGTCGCTCGTTGGCATCTTCCGCTCGTTCAGATGCTCCTTCTCCTGCTACTCCTCTTCACGGATTCCGTCAGCAGTCTTTCTTGGAATCCGTTTCCAAGAGACAACAGTTTGCGAGCACGCACCCGACGGTGCAGAAGCTGAACGTCCTCCTGTCCAAGTTGCTGGTGCTGCAGTCCCTCCCTTTCCAAGTGGTGGACTCAGCACCTTTCCGAGAAATGATGGCTTGTGCCGAGCCGCGGTGGAGAGTGCCAAGCCGGCATTTCTTCGCCAAAAAGGCAAAGCCAGCCCTGCATTCACATGTAGAAGAGATGGTGGGCCAGTCTTTGAGCATGTCGGTCTCTGCCAAAGTGCACGGCAGCGCCGACGTGTGGAGCTGTAACTACGGTCAGGGACAGTACATGTCATTTACGGCCCACTGGGTGAACGTGGTGCCGGCACAGCTGCACCAGCAACTTGGACAGGTCACGCCGCTTTTGCCTCCACGTTTGCACGTCATTGGTCCAGCAAAGATGTCCGCCTCTACCACCTCTTCTTCCGCCGTGTCCTCAGCCGCCACCCCCGTGCCAAGTCCCATTACCCGACCGGCATATCACATGTGCAGGGCGCAACGGTGTCACGCTGTGCTGCACCTGGTATGCCTTGGCGAACGTAGTCACCCAGGGGAGGAACTTCTGAGTGTAATGAACAGAGAAATCATCAGATGGCTGTCTCCGCGCAAACTGAAAATCGGAACCATGTTGACCGACAACGGAAAGAACATGGTGTCTGCTCTGCGTCAAGGAAGGTTGTGCCATGCGCCATGCATGGCTCACGTGTTCAATCTGGTTGTCAAGCGGTTCCTAAAATCCACCATCCCACTGCAAGACATCCTTAAAATGTCAGGTAAACTTTGCATGCATTTCAGCCATTCCTACACCGCAAAGCACACCCTCCTTGAGCTGCAGCGGCAGAACGGAATTCCACAGCATCGCCTGATCTGTGACGTTGCAACAAGGTGGAATTCAACCCTACATATGTTAGACCGCCTTTACGAACAGCGAAAGGCCATCACCGATTTCCTGATGTTACAAGCGGATAAAGGTACTCCCCTGTGTAACTTAGATGTCAGCCATTGGCAGCTCATGCGTGACACCTGCCGCTTGCTCAGGCCCTTTGAGGAGGCCACGCTATTCGTGAGTCGGCAGGACTATGGGATGAACGACGTCATTCCTCTGTTGCACGTCCTGGAACAAATGCTGTTAACAATGGCTGGTCAGGGTGCGGTAGACGTGGCGCACAGATCTCAACGCCACATGACCCCTGTGGGGGCAGAACAGGAAGAAGAGGAGGAGGTAGAGGAGGACATTGGTGCTCAGGAATTATTGAGTGAAATGGGTGGTTTTTCCACTCAGCGGACAGGAGTGGAGGAGCAGGATCATCTGGTAGAGGAGGAGGAGGAGACAGAGGACCCAGACGCACCGTGGCAGTATGCTGTGGAGATGGAGGCAGGGAGTCCCTCGCATTCCTTGGCACAAATGGCCCATAGCATGCTCGGTTGCTTGCGTAGCGACAGCCGAATAATAACCATCAGACAGAGGGATGACTTTTGGCTGTCCACCTTGTTGGACCCTCGCTACCGTTCAAAAATGGTGGCCTTTTTCACACCTGCTGAGAGGGAGGCCAAAATAACGTACTATAAAAACCACCTATGTAGTCAGTTGGTCTCTGCCTTTCTGCGCCAACGTCCATCCTCAGACACTGTGGGCCCTGTGCGCTCGCGTTCCGCTGCCATGGCAGCAGGGGAGGGGTGGGGTGGTAGGAGCAGTGGCAGCTCCACCAGCAGCGGCTGCCTCAGTCTGCAGTCGATGATGAGTAGCTTTCTTCACCAGCGCAGTGAGGAAACTACTAACCAGCCGCAGCAGCAGCAGCATCAGGTGGACCTGGAGCAGGACCTCAAACAACAGGCTTGGGCCTACTTGGACAGCACCCTGCCAACCGAGGTAGACAATCCCCTTGACTACTGGGCAACGAAACTTGACCTTTGGCCCCAACTAGCTGAATTTGCCCTTGAAAGGCTGTCACGCCCGGCCAGTAGCGTGGCATCGGAGCGCGTGTTTAGTGCGGCAGGAGGTATTGTAACTCTGCGGAGGACACGACTGTCCACCCAAAGTGTGAGGAGACTCACGTTTGTGAAAATGAATCAGGCGTGGATTAGTCTGGATTTCAAACCACCAGTTCCTGACACAACTGACTAAATCCGCCATGAATCATGCCCCAAACATGTTATTATTTTTAACATAGGCCTCTGTATGGCCTTCAATTTAAGCTGCTTACGCTTCGCCACTCTGCCATGGGCCCCTGTACCGCCTCCTCTTGCTGCTGCCAGGTCCAGAGTGTGTCATGGGTCCCTGAACGGCCTCCCATTGCTGCTGTCTCCATCGCCACACTCTGCCATGTGCCACTTTCAGGTCTCCTCACACTGCTGGTGGGTTCCATTTTGTCATAGGGTGCTGGCAGATTACGGGCCTCCCATTGCTGCTGCCAGGCCTGTAATCTGCCATGGGCCCCCGTGCCACCTCCTCATGCTGCTGCCAGGTCCAGAGTCTCTCATGGGTCCCTGTACGGCCTCCCATTGCTGCTGTCTCCATCGCCACACTCTGCCATGTGCCACTTTCAGGTCTCCTCACACTGCTGGTGGGTTCCATTTTGTCATAGGGTGCTGGCAGATTACGGGCCTCCCATTGCTGCTGCCAGGCCCGTAACCTGTCATGGGCCCCTGTACCGCCTCCTCATGCTGCTGCCAGGTCCAGAGTCTCTCATGGGTCCCTGTACGGCCTCCCATTGCTGCTGTCTCCATCGCCACACTCTGCCATGTGCCACTTTCAGGTCTCCTCACACTGCTGGTGGGTTCCATTTTGTCATAGGGTGCTGGCAGATTACGGGCCTCCCATTGCTGCTGCCAGGCCCGTAATCTGCCATGGGCCCCTGTACCGCCTCCTCATGCTGCTGCCATGCCCGTAATCTGTCATTGGTCCCTGTACGGCCTCTCATTGCTGCTGTCTCCATCGCCACACTCTGCCATGTGCCACTTTCAGGTCTCCTCACACTGCTGGTGGGTTCCATTTTGTCATAGGGTGCTGGCAGATTACGGGCCTCCCATTGCTGCTGCCAGGCCTGTAATCTGCCATGGGCCCCCGTACCGCCTCCTCATGCTGCTGCCAGGTCCAGAGTGTGTCATGGGTCCCTGAACGGCCTCCCATTGCTGCTGTCTCCATCGCCACACTCTGCCATGTGCCACTTTCAGGTCTCCTCACACTGCTGGTGGGTTCCATTTTGTCATAGGGTGCTGGCAGATTACGGGCCTCCCATTGCTGCTGCCAGGCCTGTAATCTGCCATGGGCCCCCGTGCCACCTCCTCATGCTGCTGCCAGGTCCAGAGTCTCTCATGGGTCCCTGTACGGCCTCCCATTGCTGCTGTCTCCATCGCCACACTCTGCCATGTGCCACTTTCAGGTCTCCTCACACTGCTGGTGGGTTCCATTTTGTCATAGGGTGCTGGCAGATTACGGGCCTCCCATTGCTGCTGCCAGGCCCGTAACCTGTCATGGGCCCCTGTACCGCCTCCTCATGCTGCTGCCAGGTCCAGAGTCTCTCATGGGTCCCTGTACGGCCTCCCATTGCTGCTGTCTCCATCGCCACACTCTGCCATGTGCCACTTTCAGGTCTCCTCACACTGCTGGTGGGTTCCATTTTGTCATAGGGTGCTGGCAGATTACGGGCCTCCCATTGCTGCTGCCAGGCCCGTAATCTGCCATGGGCCCCCATACCGCCTCCTCATGCTGCTGCCAGGTCCAGAGTCTCTCATGGGTCCCTGTACGGCCTCCCATTGCTGCTGTCTCCATCGCCACACTCTGCCATGTGCCACTTTCAGGTCTCCTCACACTGCTGGTGGGTTCCATTTTGTCATAGGGTGCTGGCAGATTACGGGCCTCCCATTGCTGCTGCCAGGCCCGTAATCTGCCATGGGCCCCCGTACCGCCTCCTCATGCTGCTGCCAGGTCCAGAGTCTCTCATGTGTCCCTGTACGGCCTCCCATTGCTGCTGTCTCCATCGCCACACTCTGCCATGTGCCACTTTCAGGTCTCCTCACACTGCTGGTGGGTTCCATTTTGTCATAGGGTGCTGGCAGATTACGGGCCTCCCATTGCTGCTGCCAGGCCCGTAATCTGCCATGGGCCCCCGTACCGCCTCCTCATGCTGCTGCCAGGTCCAGAGTCTCTCATGTGTCCCTGTACGGCCTCCCATTGCTGCTGTCTCCATCGCCACACTCTGCCATGTGCCACTTTCAGGTCTCCTCACACTGCTGGTGGGTTCCATTTTGTCATAGGGTGCTGGCAGATTACGGGCCTCCCATTGCTGCTGCCAGGCCCGTAATCTGCCATGGGCCCCCGTACCGCCTCCTCATGCTGCTGCCAGGTCCAGAGTCTCTCATGGGTCCCTGTACGGCCTCCCATTGCTGCTGTCTCCATCGCCACACTCTGCCATGTGCCACTTTCAGGTCTCCTCACACTGCTGGTGGGTTCCATTTTGTCATAGGGTGCTGGCAGATTACGGGCCTCCCATTGCTGCTGCCAGGCCTGTAATCTGCCATGGGCCCCCGTGCCACCTCCTCATGCTGCTGCCAGGTCCAGAGTCTCTCATGGGTCCCTGTACGGCCTCCCATTGCTGCTGTCTCCATCGCCACACTCTGCCATGTGCCACTTTCAGGTCTCCTCACACTGCTGGTGGGTTCCATTTTGTCATAGGGTGCTGGCAGATTACGGGCCTCCCATTGCTGCTGCCAGGCCCGTAACCTGTCATGGGCCCCTGTACCGCCTCCTCATGCTGCTGCCAGGTCCAGAGTCTCTCATGGGTCCCTGTACGGCCTCCCATTGCTGCTGTCTCCATCGCCACACTCTGCCATGTGCCACTTTCAGGTCTCCTCACACTGCTGGTGGGTTCCATTTTGTCATAGGGTGCTGGCAGATTACGGGCCTCCCATTGCTGCTGCCAGGCCCGTAATCTGCCATGGGCCCCCATACCGCCTCCTCATGCTGCTGCCAGGTCCAGAGTCTCTCATGGGTCCCTGTACGGCCTCCCATTGCTGCTGTCTCCATCGCCACACTCTGCCATGTGCCACTTTCAGGTCTCCTCACACTGCTGGTGGGTTCCATTTTGTCATAGGGTGCTGGCAGATTACGGGCCTCCCATTGCTGCTGCCAGGCCCGTAATCTGCCATGGGCCCCCGTACCGCCTCCTCATGCTGCTGCCAGGTCCAGAGTCTCTCATGTGTCCCTGTACGGCCTCCCATTGCTGCTGTCTCCATCGCCACACTCTGCCATGTGCCACTTTCAGGTCTCCTCACACTGCTGGTGGGTTCCATTTTGTCATAGGGTGCTGGCAGATTACGGGCCTCCCATTGCTGCTGCCAGGCCCGTAATCTGCCATGGGCCCCCGTACCGCCTCCTCATGCTGCTGTCAGGTCCAGAGTCTCTCATGTGTCCCTGTACGGCCTCCCATTGCTGCTGTCTCCATCGCCACACTCTGCCATGTGCCACTTTCAGGTCTCCTCACACTGCTGGTGGGTTCCATTTTGTCATAGGGTGCTGGCAGATTACGGGCCTCCCATTGCTGCTGCCAGGCCCGTAATCTGCCATGGGCCCCCGTACCGCCTCCTCATGCTGCTGCCAGGTCCAGAGTCTCTCATGGGTCCCTGTACGGCCTCCCATTGCTGCTGTCTCCATCGCCACACTCTGCCATGTGCCACTTTCAGGTCTCCTCACACTGCTGGTGGGTTCCATTTTGTCATAGGGTGCTGGCAGATTACGGGCCTCCCATTGCTGCTGCCAGGCCCGTAATCTGCCATGGGCCCCCGTACCGCCTCCTCATGCTGCTGCCAGGTCCAGAGTCTCTCATGGGTCCCTGTACGGCCTCCCATTGCTGCTGTCTCCATCGCCACACTCTGCCATGTGCCACTTTCAGGTCTCCTCACACTGCTGGTGGGTTCCATTTTGTCATAGGGTGCTGGCAGATTACGGGCCTCCCATTGCTGCTGCCAGGCCCGTAATCTGTCATGGGCCCCTGTACCACCTCCTCATGCTGCTGCCAGGTCCAGAGTCTCTCATGGGTCCCTGTACGGCCTCCCATTGCTGCTGTCTCCATCGCCACACTCTGCCATGTGCCACTTTCAGGTCTCCTCACACTGCTGGTGGGTTCCATTTTGTCATAGGGTGCTGGCAGATTACGGGCCTCCCATTGCTGCTGCCAGGCCCGTAATCTGCCATGGGCCCCCGTACCGCCTCCTCATGCTGCTGCCAGGTCCAGAGTCTCTCATGGGTCCCTGTACGGCCTCCCATTGCTGCTGTCTCCATCGCCACACTCTGCCATGTGCCACTTTCAGGTCTCCTCACACTGCTGGTGGGTTCCATTTTGTCATAGGGTGCTGGCAGATTACGGGCCTCCCATTGCTGCTGCCAGGCCCGTAATCTGTCATGGGCCCCTGTACCGCCTCCTCATGCTGCTGCCAGGTCCAGAGTCTCTCATGGGTCCCTGTACGGCCTCCCATTGCTGCTGTCTCCATCGCCACACTCTGCCATGTGCCACTTTCAGGTCTCCTCACACTGCTGGTGGGTTCCATTTTGTCATAGGGTGCTGGCAGATTACGGGCCTCCCATTGCTGCTGCCAGGCCCGTAATCTGCCATGGGCCCCTGTACCGCCTCCTCATGCTGCTGCCATGCCCGTAATCTGTCATGGGTCCCTGTACGGCCTCCCATTGCTGCTGTCTCCATCGCCACACTCTGCCATGTGCCACTTTCAGGTCTCCTCACACTGCTGGTGGGTTCCATTTTGTCATAGGGTGCTGGCAGATTACGGGCCTCCCATTGCTGCTGCCAGGCCCGTAATCTGTCATGGGCCCCTGTACCGCCTCCTCATGCTGCTGCTAGGTCCAGAGTCTCTCATGGGTCCCTGTACGGCCTCCCATTGCTGCTGTCTCCATCGCCACACTCTGCCATGTGCCACTTTCAGGTCTCCTCACACTGCTGGTGGGTTCCATTTTGTCATAGGGTGCTGGCAGATTACGGGCCTCCCATTGCTGCTGCCAGGCCCGTAATCTGCCATGGGCCCCCGTACCGCCTCCTCATGCTGCTGCCAGGTCCCGAGTCTCTCATGGGTCCCTGTACGGCCTCCCATTGCTGCTGTCTCCATCGCCACACTCTGCCATGTGCCACTTTCAGGTCTCCTCACACTGCTGGTGGGTTCCATTTTGTCATAGGGTGCTGGCAGATTACGGGCCTCCCATTGCTGCTGCCAGGCCCGTAATCTGCCATGGGCCCCCGTACCGCCTCCTCATGCTGCTGCCAGGTCCCGAGTCTCTCATGGGTCCCTGTACGGCCTCCCATTGCTGCAGTCTCCATCGCCACACTCTGCCATGTGCCACTTTCAGGTCTCCTCACACTGCTGGTGGGTTCCATTTTGTCATAGGGTGCTGGCAGATTACGGGCCTCCCATTGCTGCTGCCAGGCCCGTAATCTGCCATGGGCCCCTGTACCGCCTCCTCATGCTGCTGCCAGGTCCAGAGTCTCTCATGGGTCCCTGTACGGCCTCCCATTGCTGCTGTCTCCATCGCCACATTCTGCCATGTGCCACTTTCAGGTCTCCTCACACTGCTGGTGGGTTCCATTTTGTCATAGGGTGCTGGCAGATTACGGGCCTCCCATTGCTGCTGCCAGGCCTGTAATCTGCCATGGGCCCCTGTACCGCCTCCTCATGCTGCTGCCATGCCCGTAATCTGTCATTGGTCCCTGTACGGCCTCCCATTGCTGCTGTCTCCATCGCCACACTCTGCCATGTGCCACTTTCAGGTCTCCTCACACTGCTGGTGGGTTCCATTTTGTCATAGGGTGCTGGCAGATTACGGGCCTCCCATTGCTGCTGCCAGGCCTGTAATCTGCCATGGGCCCCCGTACCGCCTCCTCATGCTGCTGCCAGGTCCAGAGTCTCTCATGGGTCCCTGTACGGCCTCCCATTGCTGCTGTCTCCATCGCCACACTCTTCCATGTGCCACTTTCAGGTCTCCTCACACTGCTGGTGGGTTCCATTTTGTCATAGGGTGCTGGCAGATTACGGGCCTCCCATTGCTGCTGCCAGGCCCGTAATCTGCCATGGGCCCCCGTACCGACTCCTCATGCTGCTGCCAGGCCCGTAATCTGTCATGGGCCCCTGTACCGCCTCCTCATGCTGCTGCCAGGTCCAGAGTGTCTCATGGGTCCCTGTACGGCCTCCCATTGCTGCTGTCTCCATCGCCACACTCTGCCATGTGCCACTTTCAGGTCTCCTCACACTGCTGGTGGGTTCCATTTTGTCATAGGGTGCTGTATGGCCTCCCATTGCTGCTGCCTCCACCGCCACACTGTGGCTCCACACTCTGGTTTTGGCCCCGTGACTGCCCAAATGAGTGAAGTGTACGGTGATTCTAAGATCGACGGCACTCATCTGCATGTCATACTGACTGGCAGTATTATTTCTCTTCCCCAGCAGACTCCAAGGGCATTTAAATTAAGGGTACAGTGTTCTGCACTAATATAAAGGCTCTCTGAAGCCTAGAAACACCCTTTTTATAAGTTAAATTCGCAGCGAATATATTCGCATCGAATCGAATTTATTCCTCGAATTCGCCGAATCAGCCGAATCGAATTTTTGAATACTTCGCTCATCTCTAAAAGTGACGCTATAACCCAGTATAACATCTGTTTACACATAGTTACAAAGTAAAAAAAAACAAGCCCATCTAGAACAAAAATAAATATAGGAAACCTCTATATACAAATTCATATGCCCAGATCCAGAGGAATCCAGAGGAAGACAAAATACCCTATAATGCATGGTGCAAGAGGAAAAATAAATCCCATCCTGAACCCTCTGGAGGCAATTGGATATCCCCTGGATTATGAATCTCTGGTGTTATCACCTATAAATGTTAATGTCCAGTTACAGTTTGTGCATTTCGGAATGCATCCAGACTTTTCTTTAAAAAACCTAATGAGCTGGCCAGAACTAGCTCTTGAGGGAGTCTATTCCACATTCACAGCTCTTACTGTAAAGAAAGCTTTCCGTATGTGGCAGTTAAATCTCTATTCCTCCAGACACAAAGAGTGCCCCCTTCAAGCTGAACAAAAAAAAAGTAACGCGTTCCTCCATTTACACTATACAGTACAGACAGACGAATCTGACATGTCATCTATTGTATTCTGACAGCCAGCACCTGCAGCTGTCAGAACACCCGAACGGCTGCATCTGATTAAACACAGCTGCTGTTCGCCTTCATCATTTTTTGCTTGCCTTCATCAATTTTTCAGTTAAAAGATGTCGAGTGGGAGGGTGGCAATAGGGTGATATTTAGCTGGTTCATCCGGAACTGGATAACTTTTGGTTACTGTATGAAAGTAAGAGCTTCAATCTGATCCATGGAGACACAAACAGCAAAGATATCTGAATAGTTTCTAGCCATTCCCAGCTCTATTAAAACATTTTTCGTTGTCTGTCAGTGTGCTTGTTGGAGTCATTCTTTCCACTTCCCGTCTTGGTGACACAACAGGAAGTGGAGGGAAATCTCTCCTTCAGAGACAGAAAATGAAGACAATATAGATGTGTAGTGACCAATAAGAAGCCATCTGTTCAATGAAGTAAGATCAGTTAAATGTGGGATTTTCTTGGTTCTATAGATTACTGATATTGGTATTATTCAATACCATAGAATCTGATTGCTTGACACAGACGGGTGGGTTTACTAAAGGCAAATAGACTGTGCACTTTGCAAGTGCATTTGCAATAATTTTCCTTAGTAATAGGGTAACGCTTCGCTTTGTAAAAAATACCCAATCGAGTACAAGGAAACTTGCTTGCACAAGATTGATGAAATCAGAAGAGCTTTACTACATTTAATAAGCTAACGGGTAAATGAGTGCAACTGCACTTGCAAAGTGCCCAGTATTTTTGCCTTTAGTAAATCCCAGTTGTGTCCCTGTTGGAGTAATTCTCCCCAGTTCCTGTCCTAGTGACACAACAGGAAGTGGAGGGAAATCTTTTCTGCTGAGACACAAAAACAAAAATGCCTGAAAGGTTCTATGTTCCCTACTTTGACCCTAGGTTCACACCTAAGCGTTTTCTGCAGCGTTTTGCAGAAACACACAACAGTCCATTTAACATGATTTCCTATGGGACACGTTCACATCTGTGTATTTTCACTCGGTGCATTTTTTGGAAAGGGTCAGGGACTTTTTTTAACTCTAAAAGTTGCATTTTTGGTTCTATAGACTTTAATGGAAACGCTGCAGAAAAGCATATATTGCGTTTTTGCTGTATTTTTGCAGCTTTTTAAATCTTCCTAGCAACAAAACAAAAAAAGCAAAACGCATAAAAAACGTAAGTGCTAAAACGCAATGCAGACAGAGCTCAAACACAATCGGCATACCCCTGAAGACGTGCATGCGCACGAAACGCGTTGGATGGAGCCTTGCTGATGTCACGCTGCTGCCGCTACTGAAGGACAGAGCGGCGACCATCTTGGTATTTCTCTTTCCATACTTTCATTTATGACTCCATGTGGACAAAGGCCTTTTATTCATCCAAAGCCCAGACGAGACAGTCCATCCTAACCTCTTGGCTGCCCCCTACCTCAAGATGTGTTATACTTGAAATGCCTGTTACCAGTTTCATTTGTTAGAGGTGGTGGATTCTCCTGCGTGATTTAACTACTTGCCGACCAGCCACTGTACATATATGGTGGCAGGGCGGCACTCGCAGGCAAAACCACGTTTTAAAATGTGTGTTTTGTAAACAAATAGGGGGCGCACGTGAGGCGCGCCGCCACCCTATCTGTCCTGCGGATCACCGCCGCAGATGTCAGTCGCCGGGAGCGGCTATGTCCCGGTGATCGGCGGCAAACAGTGACAGAGAGCACAGCTGCAGTAGCTGTGCTGTCTGTCACTTCCCTGTCAGCTCGAGGATGAGCAGATCGAGAAAGAACAGTTTCTCTTTCTCGATCAGCCTTGTCCCGTCCAGCACACACCCCCGCCCCCTAGTAAAACACTCCCCTCACTCCTATAACCCTTCCCTGCAAAATAAAGTTAACCCCTTCCTCCCCATTGCCATTAGTACAGTGTCAGTGGTTTTTTTTTTTGCACTGATCACTGTATTAGTGTTTTTGGGGATGTCAGTGACCCCAAGTCAGTACCCCCCAATGTCAGAATGTCCGCCGCAGTCCCGCCATAAGTCCCTGATCGCCGCCATAATTCGCTGATCGCCGCCATTATTAGTATAAAAAAACCATAAAAATCCCAGTATTTTTCCCGCCATTTGTAAACGCTATAACTTTCACGTAAACCAATTAATTTACACGTATTGGGTTTTTTTTTTAGCAAAGACATGTCGCAGAATGCATTTTGGCAGAAATTTATGACTAAATTTGATTTTTGCATTTTTTTTTTTTACTGGACATGTTTTATAGCAAAAAGTCCAAAATATTGTTTTTTTTTCCTCAAAATTGTCAGCCTTTTTTTTATAGCGCAAAAAATTAAAACCGCACAGGCGATCAAATACCACCGAAAGAAAGCTCAATTTGTGGGGAAAAAAAGGATGTAAATTTCATTTATGTACCGTATTGCATGACCGCGCAATTGTCCGTTAAACTAGTGCAGCGCTGTATAGCAAAAAAATGGCGTAAATTGCAGTATTTATACCATAGTTTGTAGACGCTATAACTTTCACACAAAGCAATCAATATACACATATTGGGATTTTTTTTACCAAAAACATGGAGCAGAATACATTTTGGCCTAAATTTATAACCAACCTTGAGTTTACTATATATTTTTTATAGCTGAAAGTAAAAAATATTGTTTTTCTTCAAAATTTTTGGCCTTTTTTTGTTTATAGCGTGAAAAATAAAAAGCGCACAGGTGATCAAATTACACCGAAAGAAAGCTCTATTTGTGTGAAAAAAAGGCCATAAATTTTGTTTGGGTGCAGCATTGCATGACCGCGCAATTATCAGTTGAATTAGTGCAGCGCTGAGTGGCAAAAAGAGGCGTGGTCATTAAGGGGGTAAATCCTCTGGAGCTCAAGTGGTTAATATCACTCTTGCACTCAGCACCGTATTTTGCTGCACTTTCTTGCCTTACGGAGATTTATGTGGATCACGTGTAATCACGGATATTACTAGGTCACTAATATTATCCATATATTTTGCTATATTTGGCTTATATTGCACCTTATACCATGCATCACCATGGACATTAATATATTACATCATTAGCATGTCTATGCAGCATTTTGCCATTTCATTTAAATACATTTTATACAGTTGATTCACCTGACAGTTTTTGCACTCTTATATGATGCACTTTTATGCTCTGCTCAATCCATACAGTTTATGATGCACTTTATTGCTCCATTTTTTACAAATGACTGGTTGAGATATTTGCACTTTTATATGATGCATGTTACTGTTCTGTTTTGATACATACAGTTTATGATGCACTTTACTGTTCCATTCAGTTTCTAGAATTTGATTTGCCGACAGTTATTATTTTATTACGTGATGCACTTTATTGTTTCACTTGATTCATTAGTCATTTAGTATTTAGTGCTGCACTTGTTTACATATTTATTTGTGGGGATTGTTACCTACCTTACATGCTAGCAGCTTCCCAACTATTGCCAGCGCTCACCTCTTTCCACATTTCTACATCAAACACAACCTGCATAGGTGTCAACCTAGCCTAACATACAATACCATAAGATAGAATTAACCTCCCTGGCGGTATTCCCAAGTGTAGCTCGGGGTTAACTTTCAGTACCAGAAGCGGGAACCCTGAGCTACACTCGGGAATATGCTGCAGCGTTGCTCTGGGATCCTTCCAGCACTTACCTTGTCCTGCGCTCCCGCGATGTCCCCCCTGCAGTGTCCCCGGCCATGTCCTCCGGCCAATGCCGGCATCCATCATCCTGGTTCCATTCCCTGCAAGTGTTGGGACGTACGGGACGGAACCGGCAGGAATTTCGAAAATGTAAAAATTTTACATTCACTCAATACACTAAAATCACATAGTAAAACATTACTGTATCAAACCATTTCACATACATTTTGTCCCTAGTGCTTTGTCCTGTGCCCTGTCTGCATTTTTACTGTTTTTTCTGCCTGGAAACTGAGAAACGTCCATGGCGTCCAAAAAGCGTCCCTTTAGGTCAAAAGCGGTTTTAGACCGGCTAGAGAACAACGATAGTAAATTAGAACCACTTGCAGAATTGAGTGATAATGATTTGTGGGGAAATTCGTCATCAGACACTGAAAACGATTTTGTGACTTTGCTCAGCAATGTGCGAACTTGGCGCTATATTTCAAATTTCAGTGTTTTTAGTTAATCACATTATTGACTTAAATGTATTATTATTATTTTTTATGATTATTTATTATATTATAATTTAGGATTTCATATTTCAAATTTTATCATACCCGGATGTTTACTAGACTCTTGTTCGGACAGATTTCAGTGAGTTATTCCTAAGAATTACAGGCCTACAATAAAAAAACAACATATTTCCATTGAAAACAATGTACCGCTTTGAGCACAGAAATACTGACATCAGACCGCTAGGGAGGTTAACCAGTGCATTTCAATATAAGTGATATACAATATAAAGCAACAAGAAAATGTGTGAGTATCACGCATTTATTTATTGTAACTCCATCAGATAACAACTTCAATCAAAAAGACTTTCCCAAGTGTATAAGGTAGGTTTAAAGTATTTACTCAATGCATGTATATAAATGTCTTTTCATATGCTACATATAAAGATGCAAAAAGCTTTTCATTTGTAAATAATAATCCTGATGCAGGATGCAACAATTCCTAATATTTGATGGATGTGGGTGTAGGGATGTAACACTAGGTGTAGAAGCCTGGGTGGCACACGTACAGCTGGCAGACATGGGGGTACATCTGCACTGTCACACTCTGACCCTCCTGGACCTGTTCAGTAATAATAGTGGGCTGTGTGGTCCAAACGAATATCTCAGTGTCCCTGTATGGATGAGATGCAGTGATGGAAGAAGTCTTTTTGAAGAGGCAGATTTCTGTAATTAGGGCAATAAATGTGCAGTTACTCATAACAAGCACTCTGTTTGATGCAGTAAGATCCGGTAAATGTTTAATTTCCTTGGTTCTATAGATGACTATAATTTGGTGTTAGAATTATTCAATGTCTTAGCATATGAATTCTTAACACAAATCACTGTAACCTGCATTGTGCTCTCCACAAAACAAAAAAATGTAATATATTGCCGCTTTCCAATCCTTAAATGTGATGGCTGCATTCGTTTTCTTATTTTAGGCTTGTTCACTTTATTTCAGCTGGTGATTCAGCCAGTTTCACACTTAATGCTCTAGGGCCTTGGTGCCCAACCAGTGGCTCTGGGGCCGCATGCGGCCCTTTGCCACTTTTTGTGCAGCCCTAGGAACCCCTGCAGACACTAATCTGTGTTTCCCTATTGTGCTGTCATAGCAGTGATTTCTAACAGTCTTATGTAATATGCCGCAGTCTATGACTGTCTCCTGAAGCATGCCCACAGTTTCCAGCAACTCCTATAGCATGTTCACAGTCTCTGACAGTCTCCTGCAGAATGTCCAAAGTCTCTGACCATCTTATGTGTCATGTCTGCAGTCTCTGATTATCTCCTCTATCATGTCTGTAGTCTCTGACCATCTCCTGTATCAAGTCTGCAGTCTCTGACCATCTCTTGTATCTAGCCCACAGTCCCTGACCACTTTTTGTACCATGTCTGCAGTCTCTGACCATCTCTTGTATCAAGTCTGCAGTCTCTGACCATCTCTTGTATCAAGTCTGCAGTCTCTGACCATCTCTTGTATCATATCTGCAGTCTCTGACCATCTCTTGTATCTAGACCACAGTCCCTGACCACTTTTTGTACCATGTCTGCAGTCTCTGACCATCTCTTGTATCAAGTCTGTAGTCTCTGACCATCTCTTGTATCATGTCTGCAGTCTCTGACCATCTCTTGTATCTAGACCACAGTCCCTGACCACTTTTTGTACCATGTCTGCAGTCTCTAACCATCTCCTGTATCATGTCTGCAGTCTCTGACCATCTCTTGTATCAAGTCTGCAGTCTCTGACCATCTCTTGTATCTTGCCCACAGTCCCTGACCACTTCGTGTATCATGTCTGCAGTCTCTGACCATCTCCTGTATCATGTCTGCAGTCTCTGACCATCTCCTGCATAGAAACCAATCAGCTTCCAGGTTTTTTTGTCAAAGCTTAACTGAACAAGCTGAAGTTTGAAGCTGATTGGCTACCATGCACCGCGCCACCAGATGTTGCACTCTCCAGTGTAAAGCAGGCCATACATGGGTCGAATTCTGAACTATTTTTCAATCCTACTGTAATCCGATGGTGCCAGCAATGATTTTGAAAATCAGTAGTTTTTCCAGCATGCACGATAAATGAAATGGGGAGGAACCACCAAAATCAGCTGGTGCCATTGCCCCACTAACAGAGCGAAAATCGGCCGATTATTCCTAGGGTCGATTTTCGAACAAAAAATTGTTCGGAAATCGGCCCATGTATGGCTGGCCTAAGTAAATCAACCCCAGTGCACAATCATGTTTCAGCTTCTGCTCTGACTGTGCTCCCAACTTTAGTGTAGTTCCGGTGAGCCCCCCTACTTAAGAATGAGCAGCACTGAAGAGTTAGACTGAGATGATGACTTCACAAATCATCTATGTGTGCCTTATGTGAAGAAATACTATACAAATAATACAAAACAGAGTGCCACTATGGTGCAAAATTCCAATATTACTTTGCAAAGTCCATATATAGTGCATTCTGTGTAACACTGTGGAGTGGAGTTACTAAAGGCACACTGAACATGTGGCTCCAGAGCTTAGTAAATACCCGTGTTTCCCCAAAAATAAGATACTGTCTTGTATTTTTTTTGGCTCAAAAACACACACTAAGTCTTCCATTCGGGGTAGGTCTTATTTTTTAAATGTCCAGGTGTGGATAGGGGGTGCAGAGGTGAGCTGCAGGCAGTTGTGGATGAGGGTTATTATGGAGAGGGCTGGCTGATGACAGTTGTGAGCTGCAGTCAGGTGTTGCAGGGGTGACTTGACAGGTGAGTTTCAGACAGGGTGCAGATATGAGCCACAGACAGAGTCTTACATTCGGGGTAGGTCTTATTTTTTAAATGTCCTGGTGTGGCCAGGGGGTGCTGAGCTGTGGCCAGGGGGTGCAGAGCAGAGCTGTGGCCAGGGGGTGCAGAGCTGAGCTGTGGCCAGGGGGTGCAGAGCTGAGCTGTGGGAAGGGGGTGCAGAGCTGAGCTGTGGGAAGGGGGTGCAGAGCTGAGCTGTGGCAAGGGGGTGCAGAGCTGAGCTGTGGCCGGGGGGTGCAGAGCTGAGCTGTGGCCGGGGGGTGCAGAGCTGAGCTGTGGCCGGGGGGTGCAGAGCTGAGCTGTGGCCAGAGGGGGTGCAGAGCAGAGCTGTGGCCAGGGGGTGCAGAGCTGAGCTGTGGCCAGGGGGTGCAGAGCTGAGCTGTGGCTAGGGGGTGCTGAGCTGTGGCCAGGGGGTGCAGAGCTGAGCTGTGGCAAGGGGGTGCAGAGCTGAGCTGTGGCCGGGGGGTGCAGAGCTGAGCTGTGGCCAGGGGGTGCAGAGCTGAGCTGTGGCCAGGGGGTGCTGAGCTGAGCTGTGGCCAGGGGGTGCAGAGTTGAGCTGTGGCCAGGGGGTGCAGAGCTGAGCTGTGGCCAGGGGGTGCAAAGGTGGGTTGCAACTCAGCTCACCTCTGCACCCCCCCCAGCCACAGCTCGCCTATTCACCCTGTCTGCAACTCACCTGACTAAATTTACCTCTGCAACACCTGATTGCAGCTGACCTCTGCACATCCCCCACTCCCCCTCCACTGCCCTCATATGGTTAGCTAGCTTTGCAAAACACAGCTGTCAGCCACCGGCCCCTCTCTATAGTAATTCCCGTTTCAGGTCCGATCTTCCCACACAATGCACTAAGTGCACTTACCACTTCGCCTCTTCCCCACTGGCCAGCGGTGATCACCCCTGGGGCATCGACTTCCATGCATTAGGCTGCAGGAGGAGATGCCCCACCCCTAAACACACTGCATACTGCACCCGTAGATATCTGTTCCTTCCCTGTCCCACAGTGAGTACAGAGGTAGGGAGGTTCTGTGGGAGCGGACGGTGAGTACAGAGGTAGGGAGGTTCTGTGGGAGCGGACGGTGAGTACAGAGGTAGGGAGGTTCTGTGGGAGCGGACGGTGAGTACAGAGGTAGGGAGGTTCTGTGGGAGCGGACGGTGAGTACAGAGGTAGGGAGGTTCTGTGGGAGCGGACGGTGAGTACAGAGGTAGGGAGGTTCTGTGGGAGCGGACGGTGAGTACAGAGGTAGGGAGGTTCTGTGGGAGCGGACGGTGAGTACAGAGGTAGGGAGGTTCTGTGGGAGCGGACAGTGAGTACAGAGGTAGGGAAGTTCTGTGGGAGTGGACGGTGAGTACAGAGGTAGGGAGGTTCTGCCTTTAGTAAATCAGCGCGTATATATGGACTTTGTACAGTGATATTGAAATTTTGCACCATAGTGGCACTTTATTTTGTATTATTTTTATAGTATTTTTTCCACATAAGGGGCAGATAGATGATTTATGAAGTCATCATCTCAGTCTAATTCTTTAGCGCTGCTCATTCTTATGAATGGAAATGAACAGGGTGCCCTATGTATGTGGTGTGGAAACGCATGGTGCAGCGTAATTTTGTGAACTTCACAAAATGTTATAATGTGAGTGAAGCCTTATGCAGGCCATACATGGTTCGAATTGTGAACGATTTTTCGTCTGAAAATTGAAAACGTACGCTCACTAATCCGATGGTGCCATCAATGATTTCGAAAATTGGCCGACCAAGTCATAAAGTTCACCCCATATAACATGCGAAACTTCTGTTCCTTCCAGGTCACGGCTCATGTGCAT
This sequence comes from Staurois parvus, assembly GCF_062004578.1. Classification (NCBI taxonomy): domain Eukaryota; kingdom Metazoa; phylum Chordata; class Amphibia; order Anura; family Ranidae; genus Staurois; species Staurois parvus. Next base: position 320,261 of record NW_028318268.1, read on the forward strand.
ATTCTTTTTGGAAAAATGATCGTACAATTTGACCATCATTGAGTCAAAAAACTGTCGTTTTTCACGAATTTCCAACATGCCCGATCACCAAAAAGGGGAGGAACCACGAAAATCGTCCGGTGCCATTGACCCACTAACAGAGCGAAAATCATCCGATTATTCTTAGGTCCGATTTTCGGATGAAAAATCAGTCGCATTTCGAGCCATGTAATGCCGGCCTAAGGGCTCATTTACACTGGTGTCACTGTCTGAAGAGCAATCCAGGGTGGGTGTTTGACAGGTAGTGAGAAAATGGTATTTTGGTTCTTCATTGCATGTTTTAACCTCTCTAAACCCACATCACTGTGCACATTGCAAGTGGTTGCAGGAAAGCCCTATTCAGTTGCATTGAGTGGACAGAACTGCCAGCAGAACGGGCCAGGGGGATCGTTTTTACCACGCCTCAGTGCAAAACATCACTGCTGCAGCATGTATACATCTTTGTCCACTGCCTTTGCAATTTAAGGCTACATTCACACCAGGGATTAAAGTGGTTGTACACCTCTGACATGAAATATGAACAAAGCATATCATTCTATAGGATGTGCTTGTCTCAATCCAGGGCACTAAGTGCCATTTCTATATGCTGCTTTGTTCCTTTGCTATCGGTATGAATCACTTCTGACAATTGTTCCTGACACCAAGAGAAAAATGGTGACAGGGGAGGAGCCTCCAGCAGTTTGACAGCCTTAGCTCTGTTCCTGTGAGCTGCGTGAAGGGGGGGGTTCCCTCCAATCAGCTTTCAGAGCTCTCCTCACTGAGCTTTGTGGGTGTCCAGCAGCAATCACCGCAGGCAATTGCTGCCTGTGCAGAGAGCTGCAAATAGCTGTGGCTGCCGGCAACCTATCATTATAGGGGCCGGCGGCTGCACCTAACCACTATAATTTGCAGCTGTAAAAACAAAATATTCCTGCCACTGCAATTCACACCGGCCTTAATCGCTGAGTTATCGATGTCTCTCCCCTAAGGGGGAGAGGTTGGGGGGCAATGCGAATGTAGCCTAAGGGGGAGTGGTTGGGGGGCAATGCGAATGTAGCCTAAGGGGGTGTGGTTGGGGAGCAATGTGAATGTAGCCTAAGGGGGAGTGGTTGGGGAGCAATGTGAATGTAGCCTAAGGGGGAGTGGTTGGGGGGTAATGTGAACGTAGCCTAAGGGTTAGTGGTTGGGAGTCAATGTGAATGTAGCCTAAGGGGAGTGGTTGGGGGGCAATGTGAATGTAGCCTAAGGGGGTGTGGTTGGGGAGCAATGTGAATGTAGCGTAAGGGGGAGTGGTTGGGGGGTAATGTGAATGTAGCCTAAGGGGGGGTGGTTTGGGGGCAGTGTGAATGTAGCCTAAGGGGGAGTGGTTGGGGGGCGGCGTGAATGTAGCCTAAGGGGGAGTGGTTGGGGGGCGGCGTGAATGTAGCCTAAGGGGGAGTGGTTGGGGGGCAGCGTGAATGTAGCCTAAGGGGGAGTGGTTGGGGGGCAGCATGAATGTAGCCTAAGGGGGAGTGGTTGGGGGGCAGCATGAATGTAGCCTAAGGGAGATGAGCAAGGGCAATAAAAAATTCAGCTTATCCACATGTTTTTAAAGTTTAAATGAGGAATTACTGGCTGGGTCACCAGGTGAAAATAAAGGAAGAGAAGCTTAAAAACAGAAAATGAATGCATCCACCACATCTAAGGCTAGGTTCACACCTATGCAGTTTGCGTTTGACCCATTTCTGCATTGCGTTTTGCATTTTTGCACCTACGTTTTTGACGCCTTTTTGATGCATTTTGCCTTTTTGTTTTTTGTTAGGCAGATTTAAAATGCAAAAATGCACTACATGCTTTTCTGCAGCATTTCCATTGAAATCTATAGAACCAAAAACGCAACTTTTTGTGTTAAAAAAAAGTCCCTGACCCTTTCCAAAAAATGCACCGGATGAAAACGCAGAGATGTGAACGTGTCCCATAGGAAATCATGTTACATGGACTGTAGTGCATTTCTGCAAAACACTGCGGAAAATGCTTAGGTGTGAACCGAGGGTAAGAATTGGTAAGCTACAAACAAATGGGTATTTTGGGTATAACTGTCATAAATAAGCCTTCATGATTTGTTAGGAAAAAAGAGAAATCTCTGTTGGAATTTGGTGAATGTGAACTGTGAGTGTGTTTTACTATCTGCACAGAGCAGTGGTACGGTGCCATTGATAATTACATTACATCCCCTGGGTTGGATCAACACGTGCATCACACAGATAGTACGATGATAAATAAGACCTGTCTCGGGCACCTGGCCTGGGAGGCAGAACATACAATAAAATCAGCTGGAGTTATCGATGTCTCTTTCGGATACTGATGAGATCTTGGTGTACAGTGCTGAAGCTCGGACGTTTCTTGGGGTCATATTCCCAGCAGCGCAGCATCAGTTCATGAATATCCTCGGGACAATTGTCGGGAGCTGGCAGACGGCTTCCTGCAATCACAAGAACATCTTTTATCCATCTTATTCATAGAAAAAAAAGAAACATAGCCATAAATTCGAAGATTTGGTGCAATCTATTAGAAGTGTCGGCATGTCCCGGTGACAGGATCTTTGATGAGAGCTATGGTTGTCTTCCATTCTATTCAACACCGATGTGTTTTTATCCCTGCCATAATGTTGAAAGACTGCTCCTGCATAATTTAGAAGGCTCAGCATTGCTCCATTCACTTGAACATTTTCAAAGAAGCTGTAAGCTGAGAGAGTGCAAATATTTTTAAAATACCAAAATGGCTATTTGTCTGCTTCCTGCCAAATATCAGAAATAATTAGTGTCAGATTTTTGTTCTTGTGCCCATCAAAGCAAAGCCTGTCTTTTCAACTTCTTTTTTTCCATCTTTACCTCCAGTGCCTCTTATTTTTTCCTTTTATTTTGCCTTATCCTTCTGTGCTTGGAAAACATCACTGCCTTTGATTATTAAAAAAAAAAAGAAAAAAAAGTTCTATGTATAATCATCCAAAAAGATTTGCCGTACTCTAAAGTCTCTGGCTCAATGTATAATCTTTGTTTCCAGTACATTGCTCAGTACAAGCTGCACAACAGTTTGGAGCGTCCCCGTTCATCCTCAGGTGTAAGAGCAGGGACGCTCCAAATTGTGCATCTTGTACTGAGCAATGTACTGGAAACAAAGATTATACATTGAGCCAGAGACTTTCAAGTGCAGAAACTCTTTCAGATGATTATAGTGTTGGCAACTTGAAGCCTGTCAGTTTTCTGCACCCAACACACGGAGATGTTTGAGATGCTTTCTTATCCTCCTATTTAATACATCAATTCAAAATCTTTTGTATGCCGTGGCAAGATCGGTTGACTTCACGTTCAGCGCCACCAAACAGACCATAGATCATTTATGGAAGTCTCCTGCATTAAACTTCTAAGAAGGTAAAGCAGTTTTCTGTACCCAACACATGGAGATATTTGAGATGCTTTCTTATCCTCCTATTTAATACATCAATTCAAAATCTTTTGTATGCCGTGGCAAGATCGGTTGACTTCACGTTCAGCGCCACCAAGCAGACCATAGATCATTTATGGAAGTCTCCTGCATTAAACTTCTAAGAAGGTAAAGCAGTTTTCTGTACCCAACACATGGAGATATTTGAGATGCTTTATTATCCTCCTATTAAAGACACCAAATCAAAATGTTTTGTATGCCGTGGCAAGATCAGTTGGCTACACTCCACTGAAACTGCCCTACTAAAACTCACTAATGATCTACTAACTGCTAAAACCAATGGCCACTACTCCATACTCTTACTACTTGACCTCTCTGTGGCTTTTGATACTGTTGACCATCCCCTCCTCAAAAAAAAACTCCTCTCTTGATCTCCGAGACTCTGCTCTCTCCTGGTTCTCCTCCTATCTATCACAGTGCTCCTTCAGCATTACCTATAACTCTGCCTCCTCCTCTCCATTCCCTCTTTCTGTAGGGTTCCCTCAAGGTTCTGTCCTTGAACCCCTACTCTTCTCCATCTACACCTCCTCCCTTGGTCACTTGATAAACTCCCATGGCTTTAAGTACCATCTCTATGCCGATGGCACACAAATGTCTTTCTACTCCTCACCTCACCCCTTCAGTCTCCTCTCGCATAACTAACCTACTGAGCGACATATCGGCATGGATGTCACTCGACTTCCTCATACTCAATCTTTCCAAAACTGAGCTCTTAGTATTCCCTCCAGCCTGTGCCCCCTCCCCTGACTTCTCCATCAAGATCAATAATACAACCATCATTCCCTCCCCTCATGCCAGGTTACTAGGTGTAATTCTAGACTCCCATCTATCCTTTCAGCCCCAAATCCAACCGCTGTCCAAATCTTGTAGACTTCACCTCCACAACATCTCCAAGATACGGCTGTTCTTAACCTCTGAAACTACTAAGCAACTTATTCACTCCCTGGTTATCTCTCGCCTTGACTATTGTAACTCTGTCCTCATTGGCCGACCTAATCACAGGCTATCCTCTTTTCAGTCCATCATGAATGCTGTTGCCAGACTCATCCACCTTACTAACCGTTCTGTATCTGCCACCCCTCTTTGCCAATCCCTCCACTGGCTTCCCATTGCCTAACGGATAAAATTCAAAACATTAACAATAACCTATAAAGCCATTTATAACTCTGCCCCAAATTACATCACCAATCTTGTCTCCAAATATCACCCAAACCGTACTCTCTGCTCCTCGCATGACCTCCTGCTCTCTAGCTCCCTTGTCTCCTTCTCCTATGCTCGTCTCCAGGACTTCTCTAGAGCTTCCCCCATCCTCTGGAACTCTCTACCCCAATTTATCAGACTATCGCCTACTCTGCTCACTTTTAGGCGATCTCTGAAAACCTATCTCTTCAGGAAGCCTATCCTGCCCTCAGCTAGTAATGAAATCTTCTATTCCTCCTACCACTCTATCCCCCAGAGTTACTACCTTTTGTACCACTAGCCCCTCCCTCCTAGATTGTAAGCTCCAAGGAGCAGGGCCCTCCTAACCCTCTTGTATTGAACTGTATTGTTGCTGTATTGTCTCCCGTTATATTGTAAAGCGCTGAGCAAACTGTTAGCGCTATATAAATCCTGTATAATAATAATTCACATCCAGTGCCACCAAGCAGACCATAGATCATTTATGGAAGTCTCCTGCATTAAACTTCTAAGAAGTAAAGCAGTTTTCTGCACCCAACACATGGAGATGTTTGAGATGCCTTCCTATCCTCCTATTAAAGACAACAATTCAAAATATTTTGTATGCCGTGGCAAGATCGGTTGGTTTCACGTTCAGCGCCACCAAGCAGACCATAGATCATTTATGGAAGTCTCCTGCATTATACTTCTAAGAAGGTAAAGCGCGAATAAACAAGACAATGATTAAAGGAGAAGTACAGCCAAAGCACGTTTGGCTGAGCTTCTCCTGTGGATCACAGGAGTGTAGTTCTTTCTGCACTCCTCTGACCTGTTTTCAGATGACAGCAAGCTAAAGCCAGCATCATCTGACATCACAGAGTCGGTCCAGGCTGAGGAAAAATCTACCCAGGAGCCTGGACTAGAAACTGGCTCAGCCTTTCAGCAGGCCGCCGAGAGCCTGAGCCAGCCGCTCCCTTCCCCTCCACAGCCCAGCGCTCCAGTGAGCATGCAGGAGGACAGAGCAGAGAGCTGGAGAATGACAGTCACCAGCTTGCTCATAGAGCACTGAAAACTCAGTGATAAGCAATCTTTGATCGCTCAGTTCACAGTCTTAGAGCCGGCGGGGGACAGAAGTAGTTGTAAACCCTTACATATATCCAATAAAGTGACTAGCTTCAGGTGATACGCAGAAATGAAACAAATCCTCTTTTATAAGTTGTACCTGTTTATCTGCGGTCTTCTCTCCTCTACATCTGTTCAAAGTCAAGAATTTATTAAGTTTGAGCTTTCAGAGAACGGGGCAGGGAGCTGAAATTACACTCTGCAGAGCTCAGTTAGAAAAGCTCTGAGAACTGATTGGAGGGAACGGGGAGAAATGTCACTGTCACACCAAGGATCTCCAAAGTGGATCCACATGCCTGATGAAGGGGTCCTGCGAGACTCTGAAATGTTGCCTTGCTGTAACTATGTAAACCTTCACTAAAGCCTTTTTGGACCCACATTGGAGATCCTTGGTGTGCAGGTGACATTTCTCTCCGTTGACTCTGCTTGGTTCCAACCGACATTCGCTGCAGCACCCACCTATGCATACAGCCATTTCTTGCAAGAAAGTGTGCATTGGGTTTGTGCAGTTTCATTTCTGATTGGAGGGAAGGGACACAACCCCCTTCACACAACACACAGTAGCAGAGCTGAAGCTGTCAATCATAGGCTGCGCACTGGAGGTCCCTCCTCCTTCATTTTTTTTCTCTTGGTGTCAGGAAAAATTGTCAGATGGGACTCATGAAGAGATCAGAGAAACGAGGCAGCAAATGACATTTCATGCTCTTAATTGAGAGAAGTACACACTATAGAAGGATATGCTTTGTTTGTATTTCATGTTTGAGGTTTACAACTTCTTTAAGGAAAAATTAACAGCTATTTTTTTATGTATTCATGAGAATAAAAAGATCGTCCAAAGCCCCTGGGCAGGACTGCAGATGGATCGCTTTTTCCCCCTTTCCCTTCCCCCTGCCCATCCCTCATGGAAGAAAAATATATTTGAAATGCTACAATTTTGGTTCAATATATTTCAAAATATATTTCAATAAATATATATATACTGCATGTTGAAACGTGTTTTTATTACAAAATATTAAAAATATATTTCAAATATACTGTATGTCTTTAAAAATACAAATCAACATTTTTGGAATGCATTTATAAATATATGTTAAAATGATCTGAAGAATATATTTTAAAAAATATATTTTTTAAATTTTTTTTAACATGTAAAAAAGTAATTTTAACGTATATTTTTACATATATTTGTAAATACATTCCAAAAATGTAGATTTGTATTTTTAAAGACATACAGTATATTTGAAATGAATTTTTAAAAATATTTTTCATATATTTTGTAATAACAACGCATTTCAACTTGCAGTGAATATATATGTATATAAAATATTTTTTGAAATATATTGAATATGGACAAAATTGTAGCATTTCAAATATATGTCAATATATTTGGGAAGAATATTTTTATATATGAGATGCTCTTCCATATGAAATGTTTTGTCCCTTTTCTCCTTCTCTGCTTCCTTCTTTTTTTCTTTCCATCTCTATAAAACATAGCGCTCATTGGCGTAACTACTACTGGAGCCAGACTCTAACCTTGGTCTTTTACAATAGCACAACTGTTATGGTCTGTTACCGCCCTCAGCTTAATTGCCTATAGATGCTTTTTGTACAGATGTTTATAAGGCTGACAAGCCTCCTTTTGACATTTTTCTACCTGTTACTGTATGCTTCAGTTACCACGCATTTAACCTTGAATGTTTCCAATCATCCTTTCTGAAGTGACTTTTTTTACTTTATACTAACACGGTGCAAAAACCAATAAAAATATTGAACAAGAAAAAATATATCATCCTCCTTGTCCATCTTTGGAAGGAATTTGAGTGCCTACTATACCTATTGCAACATTATTAGTTTTGCGTGGAGCACCAAGGCATTTATCTTGGATGGAGTGCTGATACCACCTTCTTATATATATATATATATATACACACATACACACACACTTCCCGCCTGAAGGACATCATATGACATCCTGGACTTTGACCTGAGATACCAGGATGAGGCCTGTGCCAGAGGCATCACCTCAGTATCTTTTTTTTTTTTTTTCAGCAGCCAATCCACTGTAGTGTAAAAGCAATCTTAGTTGCTACTTGGGCAGCACAATGGCTAAATGGTTAGCACTTCCGCCTGGTAGTACTAGGGTCGTTGGTTTGAATTCCAGCCATGGCAGCACCTGCCTGGAGTTTGCATGTTCTCCCTGTACCTGCGTGTGTTTCCTCCGGGTACTCCGGTTTCCTCCCACACTCCAAAGACATGCTGGTAGGTTAATTGGATCCTGTCTAAATTGGCCCTAATATGTGTATGAATGTAAGTTAGGGACCTTAGATTGTACACCCCTTGAGGGTTAGGGACTGATGTGAATGTACAATATATATATATGTAAAGCGCTGCGTAAATTGACGGCGCTATATAAGTACCTGAAATAAATAAATAAAATACTTAGCCACTGGATTGTTTTTTATAAGTGGTGGATGGGGTGCTCCTCTCCCGATGCTTTCTGTTTCCTTCCAGGGCTCTCTGGTCCAATTAGAAGCCCAAAACTGAAGCCAGCGCTATTGCTGGCTTATCATACAGCTGAACAGGGACCGTAAAGTTCCTGGTATTATGGTACTATGGTATTAGGAACCGGAAGCGATGAGTATTTTGTCACGTTCAGTTTTGCCGGATGTAAAGAAAGCCATTTTTGGTTTGAGAAAGTTTCTGATCACACTGATCTTTGTATGATCAGATGCTTTTAAGGGCAGAGGAGAGATCTGGGGTCTAATAGACCCCAGATCTCTCAGTAAAGGGTACCTTTCACTGATTATAGTTTCACAAGGGATGTTTACATTCCTTGTGATAGCAATAGTAGTAATGAAAAAAAATTAAACAGAGTGTAAAAATAAAAAAATGTAATAACATAATAATAATAATTATTATTATTAAAAAAAAAAGAGTCTCCGTCCCTCCATGCTCACACAAAGGCAAACGCATACCTAGCTTGCACAAGCCTATGTAAACGGTGTTCACCCCACGCATGTGATGTATCTCCATGAACATTATAGCGAGAGCAGTCATTCTAGCACCAGACCTCCTGTGTAACTATAAACTGGTAACCTGTAAAGGCCTTTAAAGCCTTTCCTTTGGAGATTTTTAAGTACTGTAGTTTGGCGCTGTTCTACAGGCGTACACAATTTTAAAGCGTGGCATGTTAGGCATATATTTACTTAGTGTAACATCATCTTTTATATTTTACAAAAAAATGGGTATTATATTATACTATAGTAACTCTTCTTTTTATTGCAGGTAAATAATGGATTCTAAGCAGAAGCAACATGCCATAATTGAGTTCAGGCTGCCCGACATTGATGGTCTCCCATTCAGTGGTTTGTCTTCAGTGCTGGTTCCCCTTCTTTAAACTTCATCATCCATTTGGTGTACATTGCGCTTATCAATGGCGTCATCTCTGTAAACATTCTGTAGCATTTTGTGGATGTTGGACAGCCTGCACCCCTCCTTCATCAAGATCTCAATGATGGCATGTTGCTGCTGCTTAGAATCCATTCTTTACCTGCAATGAAAAAGAAGAAGAGTTACTGGCTACTTACTAAGAAGAGGCGTTACTAAAAAGAAAGACTTATTGTTTAACTCCTTCTTGTCCAGCCCAGCATCCCTTTAAATGGGTCTTTAGGCCCAGCTGTCACAGTGTTCACCACATGATCAAGGGCCAGCTATGCTAGCTCCCGATCATTACTAGAGACCAGGAGCTATCTTTGACAGCTTGCTCATTGTGCTGTGAGCATGAAATGATCGCGTTTTCAGCACAGAGATCTCTGTCACCCACAGACGCATATGTGTAGTATGTGAATATTAACCCCCTGGCGCCGGCGCCTCCCGGCTCTTTGAGGGTTTCAGAAGTTGGGAGGCGGGGCAGGGTTTAGGGTAATGTCACCGCCGTGACACCCCGTCACGGCAGTCACATGATCGGGAAAGGTCCCGATCGAAAGAGGAGATCGGGACCTTTCCGTGAGTACTGGACGTGTGCTGGGAGCGCACAGGGCGTGCACTCTCAGCACATATGTTCTTGTTTAATAGAACGCAAATGTACGGCTGTTTTGCGTCCAGGCCCAGACGCCGGGAGGCCGCACATTTCCATTCGGCCGGCGTGAAGAGGTTAAAGCTCACTGTCTTTGCTGCTGCACATATGTTGCCTGGGCGACAAGAGGTTAAAATGGGATTTCAAACAGCATTGACAATGTACAAAGTTCAGTAACATATAAGAGCTAACTGATGTAGTCAGAGCAATGAAAAATGATTGCAAATTTGTTCCCTTGGGGTCTATCCTCTGCACATTGCTCTTTGTAACATAGATTAAATCTAGCAGTTGCCTTTTAGTGCTACACATGGTGTGGTATAAGGTCAGCTGTAACATAAGGTATGGACAGCTTATGGTCTGAGGTGGAGAATCTTTCTGTAATATCTGCTCATAGCAAACTATACAGGTTTTTGCATTGCTTTTCAACCTGTCTATTTCCCAATGACAACTTTATTTTTCTCCTTTACACAAGAATAAACTCACCCTGTTCTATTGCTTCTCTGGTTTGCTGGTTATTCATACTTGTGTATGGAACGGACCCAAGAGAGAATGCTTCCCAGAGCAGTATGCCGAAGCTCCACACATCACTTTCCGAACTGTACCGGCCTGAAGGAGAAGATATACAACACCTGTCAGTACAATGAGCACTAAAGCTTCCACAATGTACAACAAAGTCTCAAAAGTCTCTTTTTTTCCCAACGTACCTTTTTTGTTTCTTTTTTTTTTTCTAACTGTTAGAAACGCCTTCTTTATAGATAAAGTTTGTCATTTGCTATTTTCCAAATAAAATGTTTATATATTTATTGAACACAGCATTTAACCCAGTTTTATATTAATTAAAGATTCATTCCAGGCATGGATATTTTATACATAGTTACATTGGTCCATCTTGGACCTTACCTGGCCAATGCCCCTGGAAGCAGAAACCACAGACGTAGAAATGCTACTCCAGTGCTCTCCACTTATCCTGTGCTAAGCATCTGCCCTGCTGTATTCTGAGCGCAAGAGGGCAGCACGGGAGCCAGTAGGAAAATGCTTTGCATTTTCTCAATAAATGCAGAGTCTTCTGATTGGATGAGATAGAAAGGTGGGATGGTGACATCAATGGAGTAGGAGGGTCTACTTAAGTGATTTCCAGCTTCCAGGGGCATAAGCTAGGTATAGTATATACAGTGCCTGGAAAAAGTATTCATACCCCTGGAAATTTTCCACATTTTGTCAAGTTACACCAAAAACATAAATGTATTTTACTGGAGTTTTATGTGATAGACCAACACAAAGTGGCACATAATTGTAAAGTGGAAGGAAAATGATAAATGGGTTTAAATTTTTTTTTACAAATAAATATGTGAAAAGTGTGGTATGCATTTGTATTCAGCCCCCCGGAGTCAATACTTTGTAGAACCACCTTTCGCTGCAATTACAGCTGCAAGTCTTTTTGGGTATGTCTCTACACAAATGCACTCCACACTTTTCAGATATTTATTTTTAAAAAACGTTGAAAACCATTTATCATTTTCCATTCACTTCACAATTATGTGCCACTTTGTATTTGTCTGTCACATAAAATCCTAATAAAATACATTTACATTTTTGGTTGCAACATGACAAAATGTGGAAAATTTCAAGGGATATTAATACGTTTTCAAGGCCTGGTACATAGCTACTTTGGTCCAAGCTGGAACCATAACTGGAAATCTTTAAAATATCCTTAGACGTGCCAAATACTGTATTTTACATCCTTGTATTTGGTATAATAATCAGTAACAGTGATTTAGAGTGGCAGTTTTAACAGTATCCAGACATGGTTTGCTCTCTTTGTCTGGTTTGCTTGTGTAGTGTGAGTGCTACAAACCATGCTGGGGAATTGTTAGGTGGGACCGATTGGGAGAGGTGATCCTGGTTTACTTGTGGTCCAGTATGGTTCACTTAAGTATGAGCAAACCCGGTGCTTGAACATGGGAGACTCTCCATAGATTACTGAACAGGGAAGCAAGGTACACTGTGGTCTAGTTGGCTCTAGTTGGCTCAGGTGATAATGCAAGTGCACTGGGAACACTTCTAGCATAACGTGAGTAAAGACCAGCAGGGAAGTGGGGACAATCGAATGAGGGCATAATTCAGTTTGACCATGCCTAGTAGTATACAATGAAGCACAGAACCTAGAGGAGAACCAGATTACAGTGGTTCTCACATAGCAGAAATGATCTATCTCCCAGCTAACAAAAAAGGTTGAACAGTCACCCCTGTTGCCCTTCTAGAAATGCTGGCTGCTCTGATAGTTCTACATAAGAGGAGAGAGAGGGGCGCCAGACTAAGTGCAGTATTTGACAATCATTTATTGCACACAATGGTATGTAACTCTAAGTTCTTGTTCTTCCTCACAACCGTAAAATCCAAGTTCCAACCAAAGATGTGCAAGTCTCTTGCAGGAGCCATTGTCCTACTGGGGCTTGGACAAACACTTTTTGGCATCGTTATTAAACAGCCCTGAAGATAACATTTATGACTATCAAAACCCAAGGAATATATGTATCTTCTTGCCATGAGGTGGAATTGGAAGGTGGTTGAAGATTCCCTGGCTTGGGAACCCAAAGAGTTCTAAGATGTAAGTGGTTAGTGATATCCAATGGCATTTAATCCAAAACTAAATTACTTTTGAGTGAACTTGCTCTTCAAATCTCTATACTACATGTGTGCGCAATGTTATAAAATCCCCATGAGCAACACAAGGTGAAACAATGGAGTAAAGTAGTAGTACCATAGTTAAGTGCCTCTGGTGCTGTCCACTTGACTGGAATCTGCTTCATCCCTCCAGTGGATGAATACACGCCATCTGCCTCCTCTCTTGACATGCCAAAGTCACTTATCTTTAGAACATTTTTCTCGGTCACAAGACAGTTACGTGCAGCAAGGTCTCTGTCATTAAAAAACAAACATTCCAGTTGTGTTATACAGATATAAAATATTTTACATGTCAGGGAATGCACTGACCTGCATTTTCACATTTATGGTGATTCCTAATGGAATCTTTCAAACATGCACAAAGAATTATAAAAACATTTGCATCTGAGACTTTTAGGAGGCCATACAAAAACTATGCATTTAAAGTGTAAAAGTCAACCACTTTATTGAAATAATAAGATAAAAATAATGTTTAGAAACAGAAAATGCACCAGAAACAGAGCAAAGTATGTTACAGTTTCTTCTTCTCAGTACATAGTCACATATTTCTTCATACAAATATTCAATGATCAGTGTGTGATCTGTATGAAGAATTATGTGACTATGTACTGAGAAAAAGAAACTGTAACAAACTATGTTCTGTTTCTGGTGCATTTTTTGTTTCTAAACTATTTTTATCTTAATGTTTCAAAAAAATTGTTGACTTTTACATTTCATATGCATAGTTTTTATATGGCCTCCTAAAAAATCCCAAGGGCAATTGGTTTTTTAGTTCTTTGTAAGTGGTTTTGGAGATGGAGGCACGCGAACCTCTGTGGTGGACCGTGTTATAAATTTTTCAAACATGTAACTCATTTAAAATCTGTCATTGAAAAGCAAGTTAAACTATGTGTTTTGGTGTGAGGTAGGACCATTTTTTTTTGCCAGACCAAAAATTGTACAGAAAGGCCAAACAACCCAAATGATTCCTATTCACAATATAGATGTGAATCTTTACTGTGTATGCACTGATTTGTAACATCATCTGAGTTTGTATAACATCTATGTGTATGAAAAATAAAAAAAAAATCAGCACAAGGGATGACACTTACATTTATTGAGATTTGTCCCTTGTGCTGGTGCCTGCTGTCCTAGTTGTAATCCCAGATCCTCTGGCCCCACTCACGCACCTGCAGCTGTAAGCTTCAGGTGCTGTGGGTATTAATATGAACGCTGGACCTGTCACAGGAACTTGTAAAGAGTGCCAACTCTGCCCACACTTCTCCATTCAAACAAGCTGTACTATAGTTTCCATTAATGAAAAAAGCTCTTTGAATGGAGGAAGTGGACCTTATATTCACCTGTGATAAATATAAATAAACAGCGCAAACATAGACCTCTATATCAAATCAATATACAAAGTGCAAACATATATAGAAAATTATATTAATAGTGAAGTCCATCATGGTTAATAGACAACAAAAGTTCAGAAATCTCAAAAAATATTTTGTGCAAAAAAATTTTTTTCAAATTCTTCTTCTAATATAAAGAAAAAACTTCCACCTTCCACCCGTGCAAACCAACATCAAATGCACTCACCAGATTTAGGTGAATGAAATGCCTTTTAGGAATTTATATGGGATCCCAAACCCTCTTTCGCATCCACTCTACAGGAATCCTCACCTTCAGTGTAGGCTCCACCATACAACCGGGGAGAGAAAAATCTCAGATAGTGTGATATTGCAAAATACCATTTATGAATAAAATCAAGGATTAAGGTCACTCACATTTAAATCACTTTAAAAAGGCATATTTATTAGGACAAGCTTCTTCCAAATGGACAATGAATGTAAGACAACCTCCCACGGATTCTCACATCACAGCTCCAGGATACAGCAGAAGCTCCAACAGAGACCAACATGCACAGATCCCAAAAGATGGCCGCTGGAACGCACCGCTCGGCGTGCGCTCCACTCACCGAAAGGGACGTCAGACGTACGGGGTAACAACCGGAAATGCGTCAACGCGTTTCGCCCCCCATGCGTCAACGCGTCTTGAGAACGCCCGATGGGAGGGGCGAAACGCGTTGACGCATTTCCGGTTGTTACCCCGTACGTCTGACGTCACTTCCGGTGAGTGGAGCGCACGCCGAGCGGTGCGTTCCAGCGGCCATCTTTTGGGATCTGTGCATGTTTGGTCTCTGTTGGAGCTTCTGCTGTATCCTGGAGCTGTGATGTGAGAATCCGTGGGAGGTTGTCTTGCATTCATTGTCCATTTGGAAGAAGCTTGTCCTAATAAATATGCCTTCTTAAAGTGATTTAAACGTGAGTGGCCTTAATCCTTGATTTTATTCATAAATGGTATTTTGCAATATCACACTATCTGAGATTTTTCTCTCCCCGGTTGTATGGTGGAGCCTACACTGAAGGTGAGGATTCCTGTAGAGTGGATGCGAAAGAGGGTTTGGGATCCCATATAAATTCCTAAAAGGCATTTCATTCACCTAAATCTGGTGAGTGCATTTGATGTTGGTTTGCACGGGTGGAAGGTGGAAGTTTTTTCTTTATATTAGAAGAAGAATTTGAAAAAAATTTTTTTGCACAAAATATTTTTTGAGATTTCTGAACTTTTGTTGTCTTTTAACCATGATGGACTTCACTATTAATATAATTTTCTATATATGTTTGCACTTTGTATATTGATTTGATATAGAGGTCTATGTTTGCGCTGTTTATTTATATTTATCACATTTTGTGTTCATCACATTGCACAGCAGCAGGATAGATCCTGTAGTAGGGTGTTTCACTTGGCGCAGGAAGAATTTTTTAGTTTTCTTATATTCACTTGCCCATCCTCCTTTCAAAGACCACTTTTCCTTCAAGGAGACTATGGTAAAACTTCTTTGAATCGAGAAAGGAGGTGGAAAGGGTCAACATAATCAGCACTCAGTAGATTACGGCTATGAGGTACTGGTGACAGAAGACTTCAGATTTCAACTAGGACAGCTGGTACCAGCACAAGTGACATTTCCCATTAAATGTAAGTACTGCCCCTTGTGCTGATTTTTTAAAAACAATTTTTAAACAAAATTAGGAATTAAAGACTAAAACTGCAGGTGGACAGCTCATTTTCTAAGACCATTGAGTGTTCTACACGTCTATGGCTACCCTTAGATACACTCGGGTCATCTCCTGGGATTTGCACAGACTACCATCTCTAGAGTTGCCCAAGAATGGTATGGAACAGAAAAAGCATCCAGTGAAAAGATGTTCTGTGACACCTTGTTAAAATTAGAGACCAAAGGAGAATAGCCAGACGCGTTAGAGTTGACAGGTCCACAACTTCTAAAAGAAAATTCCCAGGATCTTGATGAATCCATACCACAAAAAAATTCAAACTGTTGTAAAAGCAAAAGTAAGAGTCCTTCCCAGGCCATAAATGTCCCAGGCTGGAATCTACAACATCTTCAATAAAAAAAAAATAATTTAACATTGTCAATCCTTAGCATCTTAAATGATGACATTATAACCTTTATGAATAACTCTAAAGAACTTGCAAAAACTATAACAATGAGGTTATACAATTGAAAAGATGCCGCGGGCATAAGGAAAGGTTATGTCAGGTGAAGCACTTGTGGGAAATGTGTAATTTGTCAGCCCACTTCACGACAATGGGTAGGTCTCTAAATGATGTCACGTTGCTCTGGGCTCATAGTTTTATTTTTATTAGTTTAGGTGAGGCCAAGGAAAACCGAGATTGTTGAGGTATGTTTTGGGCTTCCTCCAGGACTATGTTAATTGTGATTATTTCATCTTCTAAGAATCTATACCAAAATCTATCTACTGTATATCTATCTAATCTATCTATCTCTGGACACATTCAGCCACATTTTGTTTGTCATTTGATCTCTCAGATCTGTAAAATGTACCAATATACACACAGTAGGTAGTGTAAGTGCCTGCTAAAACAATCCATTCAGCTTATGTTCACTCATTTAGCCCACTCAAATGGTATAGTTGTTGGTAACATTTTTTGTCAGACAGAATCTGAAACAAAATTTGACAGTCTGTGCTGCCTTTACCTGTGGCCCGGCTATGGACATTTAAATATTTACATACAGTATATAGTAAATGAACTTTAACTACAACAAGCCCCACTGACCTACTATATGAAGCTGCAGGCACTGTGGAGAAAATAATCCTAAAATTTCACAGTAGAAGCACTGAAGTTGCTCAGGTAATTTTCTCAGCAGCTCCCCTTCCAGCCTTCTATTCTCACATCTTCTGTTTTCACAGAGCAAGCTGCTGAGAGAACACATGGATGACTTCAGTGATTCTCCTGTGAACCTTGAATTTCTCCATAGCGTCTGCAGCTACAGAAGCCTGAGAGCTTGTTTAACCTCCTTAGTGGTCTGATTATGTCCATATTTTTGTGCTCAAAGCGGTACATTTTTTGCATGTAAATATGTATTTTTTTATTGTAGGCCTGTGATTTTTAGGAATAACTCACTGAAATCTGTCCGAACAAGAGTCTAGTAAACATCCCGGATATGTTAAAATTTGAAACACGAAATCATAAATTATAATTTAATAAATAATCATAAAAAATAATAATATAATAATAATAAATTTAATTCAATAATATAATCAAACCAAAAACACTGAAATTTGAAATAGAGCACCAAGTTCGCACATCACTGAGCTAAGTCGCAGAATTGTTTTCAGTGTCTGATGATGAATTTCCCCACGAATCATTATCACTCAATTCTGCAAGTGGTTCTGATTTACTATCGCTGTTCTCTAGCTGGTCTAAAACCGCTTTTGACCTAAAGGGACACTTTTTGGACGCCATGGACGTTTCTCAGTTTCCAGGCAGAAAGAACGGTAAAAATGTAGGCAGGACACAGGACAAAGCACTTGGGACAAAATATATGTGAAATGGTTTGATACAGTAATGTTTTAATATGTGATTTTAGTGTATTTAGTGAATGTCACTTTTTGTCATTTTCAAATTTCCCGCCAGTTCCATCCCGCAGGGGACGGAACCCAGAAGACAGATGCCGGCATCCTCCGGAGGACATTACAGGGGACACTGCAGGAGGGACATCGCGGGAGCGCAGGACAAGGTAAGTGATCAAGGGATCCCAGAGCAGCGCCGCATGGTAAGCCCGAGTGTAGCTCGGGGTTACCGCTTGTGGTACTGAAACTTTACCCCGAGCTACACTTGGGAATACTGCCAGGGAGGCTACAAGCCCATTTAATAAAATATGAAAATACCCAAATGCCCATGCCCTCGGGTTCACTTTACAAGAAGCGAGGCAAAAAACAGTATGTCAGCGGCCTCAAATAACCTTCTAAGAGATAATTATGACATAAGAAAGAAATTTTTAATCAACTTTTGGGCAGCTCTAAAGAAAGGTTCATCTTGTGCTAAGTGATAGATCACATTGGGGTTGATTTAATAAAACTAGAGAGTGCAAAATCTGGTGCAGCTCTGCATGATAGCCCATCAGCTTCGAACTTCAGCTTGTTCAGTTACAGTAAGCTTTGATAAAAAAAAAAGAATAAAAAAAAGCTGACTGGTTTCTATGCAGGGCTGCACCAGAATTTGCACTCTCCAGTTTTTGTAAATCAACCCCATTATGTGACTAAAGTCTACTGCAGCCTTTAGTCTTTTGTAGAACCGAATGGTTCCTCCAGAAGCCTATAGGGGTTCCTTGAGCAATGAGCAATCTCCACCCCTCAGATAAGTAACCACTGACACCAGTGATCCTTGTAGCTCTCTGTAAGGTGGGGATTTCTTCCAATGACCTCTAATGTGAGAAGCACTAATGTGCCATGAGCTGTAGATGTAATAATTATTATCAGGGGTTCCCTGAAAGAGAAGGTTTTTTCAAAGGTTCTTCTGTTTTAAAAAGTTTTATAAATACTGATTTCCAACATATGCGGGAAATATCTTTTTTTTATGGCGGAGCAGGAATGATTATGTGTAAAACTGCGCAATGTGGTGGGGTGTGGAAACCAATGGACATTACCTGCCGCCTAGAATAGTTTTCCCTTTTTTTCTCAAATTGGAAGTCTTTTTTTCAGCTTCTTACTTTTTGCTTATCCTATGATATGAATCACGCTAACAAAGTTGTGGCCCCCCACTAAATGTCATGTTTTGCTCTTTATTGTATATTTTAAAGCTTCTCTACTTTAAAAGAAATATATATGGAAATGTTATCATGCAAAACAATTAACTCTACCTTTGCATTAGTCATAATTAGAAATGTTTGTATTCATAATTGGAACATGATTTAAAGATTTGCAGCTGCATTTTCATCTTTTGTAATTTTTCTATTATTTCATGCATTTAAAAACTAGGCTTACTCCCCCAGGTTTAAAAATTACACCCAAGGAAGAATGCAGAGAAAAAAAGTGTTTCATATTTGCATGAAGTAATGACAAACGAGCAGAAGCCTACAGGCTGTGACCCATTCTTACAAATATACAAGTCTGGGTTTGTGAGATACCAAAGCAATATCCCTCCGGGCCAGTACCTGTGAATACAGTGTTTACTCTCCAAGTATTCCATCCCAGCAGCAGCATTTTCTGACATCCTGATAAGCTCCTTCATCTTCAGTCTGATGCCTTCATTCCGCAAAAACGTTAGGAAATCGCCACCTGCAGGAGAACAAAATGACTTCATCCGTCTGCTGTGTTTCTTTATACGAATTCACAAGCCTTCAGTCTTATTGTAAGAAATATTTTGATTCCAAAATCACAGGATAATTTTAAATATCATCAAAGTTCATGCCCTTAACTTACCATGCTTATGAACTATTTTAATTTAATTTTTCATATAAATCAGTTTGTATCGGAAAGGAAAATGCCAACTAAATTGAAGAAAGCAGACATGATGGCAGCAATGTATATAAAATACACTTAGATTTCCTTCCATGTCCAGTCCTTCTACTAGATCTTGTATCTCTCCGGATAATGTAGGTTATCCCATAGACTTTTTTTGTCCAGTATGGGAACCACCAAATTGTATTGGAAATATATATATGTACAGTGGGGATCAAAAGTTTGGGCACCCCAGCTAAAAATTTGTATTGTGCATAAAGAAGCCAAGGAAAGATGGAAAAATCTCCAAAAGGCATCAAATTACAGATTAGACATTCTTATAATATGTCAACAAACGTTATATTTTATTTCCATCATTTACACTTTCAAAATAACAGAAAACAAAAAAATGGCGTCTGCAAAGGTTTGGGCACCCTGCAGAGTTGATAACTTGTACTGCCCCCTTTGGCAAGTATCACAGCTTGTAAACGCTTTTTGTAGCCAGCCAAGAGTCTTTCAATTCTTGTTTGAGGTATCTTTGCGCATTCTCCCTTACAAAAGTCTTCCAGTTCTTTGAGATTTCTGGGCTGTCTGTCACGCACTGCTCTTTTAAGGTCTATCCATAGATTTTCAATTATGTTGAGGTCAGGAGATTGTGAAGGCCATGGCAAAACCTTCAGTTTACGCCTCTTGATGTAATCCCCCGTGGATTTTGAGGTGTGTTTAGGATCATTATCCATTTGTAGAAGCCATCCTCTCTTTAACTTCAGCTTTTTCACAGATGGCATCAAGTTACCATCCAAAATTTGCTGAAATTTTATTGAATCCATTTTTCCTTCTACTCGTGAGATGTTCCCTGTGCCACTGGCTGCAACACAACCCCAAAGCATGATTGATCCAACCCCATGCTTACCAGTTGGACAGAGGTTCTTTTCATTAAATGCTGTGCCCCTTCTTCTCCAAACGTACCTTTGCTCATTCCAGCCAAAAAGTTCAATTTTAACCTCATCGGTCCACAGAACTTGTTTCCAAAATGCATCAGGCTTGTCTATATGTTCATTTGCAAAGTTCAAATGATGATTTTTGTGGTGAGGACGTAGAAGAGGTTTTCTTCTGATGATTCTTCCATGAAGACCATATTTGTACAAGTATCTCTTTATAGTGGAATAGTGTACCACAACTCCAGTGTCTGCCAGATCTTTCTGGAGAGATCGTGCAGTCAAACGTGGGTTTTGAATTGTTTTTCTCACAATCCTGCGAGCTGTTCTGTCTGATATTTTTCTTGGTCTTCCAGATCTTGCTTTAACTTCCACTGTTCATGATGACTGCCATTTCTTAATTATATTCCGAACAGAGGATATTGACATCTGAAAACGCTTTGCTATCTTCTTATAGCCTTCTCCAGCTTTGTGAGCGTCAACTATTTTCAGTTTCAGTTTTCT
Source organism: Staurois parvus (assembly GCF_062004578.1). Taxonomy (NCBI): domain Eukaryota; kingdom Metazoa; phylum Chordata; class Amphibia; order Anura; family Ranidae; genus Staurois; species Staurois parvus. The sequence continues at coordinate 341,050 of NW_028318268.1, forward strand.
AGATAATTGCTTAGAAGAACCCATGGTGCTGATTGTTGGGGCAAGGTCAAATGAGTCTGGGCATTTAAAACCTTTGAGATTGACATCACCTGGTCTTCCCAGACGATGATTGAGAACAATCCATGACACTAACAGGTCTCAGCTTTGCAAAGGGGGCAGTGCATGCTATAAATTCTGCAGGGTGCCCAAACTTTTGCAGACTCCATTTTTTTGTTTTCTGTTATTTTGAAAGTGTAAATGATGGAAATAAAATCTAACTTTTGTTGACATATTATAAGAATGTCTAATCTGTAATTTGATGCCTTTTGGAGATTTTTCCATCTTTCCTTGGCTTCTTTATGCACATTAATACAAATTTTTAGCTGGGGTGCCCAAACTTTCGATCCCCACTGTATACACAGTATAGATATATATATATATACACACACATATACACACACCCTGTATTGCCAAAACTATTGGGACACCTGCCTTTACACGCACGTGAACTTTAATGGCATCCCAGGGTTCAATATTGAGTTGGCCCACCCTTTGCAGCTATAACAGCTTCAAGTCTGGGAAGGCTGTCCACAAGGTTTAGCAGTGTGTCTATGGGAATGTTTGACCATTCTTCCAGAAGTCCATTTGTGAGGTCAGGCACTGGAGTTCAAATGTTCTCCCTGTGCCTGTATGGGTTTCCTCCCACACTCCAAAGACATGCTGGTAGGTTAATCGGCTCCTGTCTAAATTGGCCCTAGGATGTGTATGTATGGATGTGAGTTTAGGGACCTTAGACTACACTCCTTGAGGGTTAGTGAATGATGTGAATGTACAATAAATATGTAAAGCATTGCGTAAATTGACAGTGCTCATATATACGACCTGTAATTAATAGGGGTTCCTTGATCATGGCTTCCCGAAATAAGAGGATTTGGTGGACTGGTGCTATATGTGGCTTCATGCACACATTTATATCTGATGCATGAGGCTGCAGCAGAGAGCAAAGATGTGCCTTCCAGCAGCCGGCCAAACTGAGCGGACTGGACGACTCACCTAGCAGTACCTACATGTAGGGCACTATCGTCCAGAGATGAATACTTGGAACACAGACTGCTTGCATTCCCAGCATTTGTCTCTGGGTGCATACTACAAATGTAAGTACCGCTTGGTGCACCACCCTGCCTCATCCAGCCATAGCATCTATCAGTCTCTCATAGAGCAGAGCTGGATGGCGCACATGTGCCCTCTGTCCACAGATATCTGCTGGAGCCTCTTGCATCGGGGCTAAATGTCCATAGTGCATGAGGCCTATGCCGGGATGAAAAACCATAGAACTGAGGATAACATCTCCATTCCCTGTATGCCTCTTGGGACTTAAGCTAAGCTAAAGCTAAACTCCAAGCAAATTATTGTAGCTTTGTAATGACTAATACCCTATTCAATGTATTTTTTTAAATACAAGCAGTGTAAGTACCTGAATGGTACCTGGTATCAGCCTCCTGCAGTCCCTGTACAGCAGGGCTGAAGTGTGAGAAGAAGAAGCAGTATAAGGAGGCAATACGTTGATGTGCTGACAAGAAACATGTTGATAGGGGAATAAAGCAGAATGACTGGGGTCAGGTCCAAGATGACCTGGACTCAGAGGAAGTGGGTTGAATGATGCTGGCCATCAATTGGCAGAAAAAAGGTACTGCGGGGGAAATCTCTGGATTGAAGCTAGTTTTGTTATTTTATAATTTATTGAGCTATTTGTTCTTGTCTTTTTATTTTTGGATGGAGTCCTGCTTTAATTTTCAATTCTGTCTGCAGCGTACTGAAGACTAAAGGGTCTGTTTATAATAAAGTTGCTCTTTGTCTGGTGAAACTTGCATTTTCATTTATTTTGTGTAAATAAAGCTATCTTAGGCCAAATATTTATCACTCATGAGTAAAGAGTGGTTTAGGAAAATACCTCATTATGTCCACTAGATGACGATAAATGTCATAAGAAATAAATATAATACTGTATGTTCCTGAACCACTAGGTTTTAATGAATGGAAAACGTTTGACCTATAGAGGAAGTAGCCTGGGGACATTCAATTTTGCCCTATTCACACAGACTGAATGTACATGACAGTTTCACCAATTTTTTTTTTTAACTAGACCCTAACATTCTTAGGTAACATTCACTTAGTTATGCATGTTTGCAAGTATGTCCAAACCACGTTCTAACTGACAATGCTATTCAATGGGTATATTAAAAAAAGCAGTCAGCCTGACATTTACCAAACATTCACTTCAGTCTGTTCTGTATAATAAAGTACTCTAGTAAAAATTGATCTGATGCTAACAATCACTGCAGGTGAATAAATATGCCTGATATATTGATATTGGGATATATTTTCTTTTGATGCATAGCAGACCAGACTATTACTCACCTTGTACCAACTCCATGACAATGTATATTGGATGTTTCTGGGTGCAGACTCCAATCAGTTTGACAATGTTGGGGTGACTGTATTGTTTCAGAATCCTTCACAAAGAGAACACAAATGGTAAGATTTGATAGTAGAAGTTGGCAGATACAATGACACTCTGATCTACACTCACAGATATGCGAAGCTCGCTCAGCTTTAAATAATGCATAAATAATAGCACAGAAAAAATAAAATTAACCGATGTTTATTTGCAAACCGAGACTTCAGGAAAATGCAATTTGTGTTGCTGTCTTCCGTTTTACTGTCTTTTTTCCTCTTGACAGCTTTTCTATAGTACAGCACACGTTTTAGAATTTTTTTTAAGTTAGTCTATTTATTTATTTAGTTTGAAATGCTGTAAATATGTGTGCATAGCATGACCGATTTACAGAAGTAATTTATGTAGTATAACTATTATCAAGGGTATATTTAGTGTTGCCCATCCAAAGCGGATTGTCACCACCTATCATAGCCATTATAATTTCTCACTGTTGTTGCTTTATCCTCTGACTAAGCCTTTCTCAACCTTTTTTATCCCAGAGTAATCCTTTAAAAATGTATTAGGTCTCAGGGAACCCTCTACTAAACTGAAAAAAATTGGAAATCAGTGGGAAGAATGCCCTTTACACTGGTGGTTAGTGGGGAAAAAGCCTCTTACATTGGTGGTTGGTGAGAAGAATGTCCCTTGCATTGGTGGTCAGTGGGAGGAATATCCCTTATATAGGGGGTCAGGGAGAAAAATATCCCTTACATTGGAGGTCAGTGGGAAGAATGTTCCTTACATTGAGGGTCAGTGGGAAGAATGTTCCTTACATTGGGGGTCAGGGGGAAGAATGTTCCTTACATTGGGGGTCAGTGAGAAGAGTATCCCTTACATTGGAGGTCAGTGGGAAGAATGTCCCTTACATTGGAGGTCAGTATTATTATTATTATTATACAGTATTATTATTATACAGTATTTATATAGCGCCAAAGGGTATGCTCAGCGCTGTACAGTAGCAAGGGGGGCATAACATGAGACAAGACAGTAACAATACACTAAACGAGGGGTTCGAGGGCCCTGCTCTTTCAAGCTTACAATCTAGGAGGGAGGGGAAGGTGGCACAGGAGGAGATGGCTGTGGGGGATGGAGTGGTGGGAGGAGTGGAGGAGGTTAGTTGTTAGGTGAGGTCGGATGATAGGTGAGGTAGGAAGAATGACCCTTACATTGGGGTTCAGTGGGGAGTATATCCCTTACATTGGGGGTTGTTGGGGAGTATATCCCTTACATTGGGTGTCAGTGGGAAGAATGACTCTTACATTGGGGTTCAGTGGAAAGAATGCTTCCCTGCATTGGGGGGGGGGGGGCTCTGAGGGAAGATTGTCCCTTACACTGGGGGGGTCAGTGGGAAGAATGCCTCCTTACATTGGGGATCAGTGGGAAGAATGCGTCTTATATTGGTCGTCAGTGGGATAAACGTCTCTTATATTGGGGGTCAGTAGGAAGAATGACCCTTTCATTGGGGTTCAGAGGAAAGAATGTCCCTTACATTGGGGGTCAGTAGAAGAATGCCTCTCACATTGGTGGTCAGTGGGAGAATGTCCCTTACATTGGTTGTCAGTTGGAAGAATGCCTCTTACATTGGTGGTCGGTGGAAAGAATGCCCCCTTTACAATGGTGATAGGAATGTCACCCTTACGGAAAGCTAAAACAATCAGGGGTGTAATGTTGTTGGCTCTGCCAGGTGGTGTTTGACCTGGGACTATGAAGGCATCATCAGATGGAAGGTCAACCAGTCACAGCTCCAAAATCCCCTAGCAACCTCAGGAGGAACCTAAACTTGGTTGGGAATGGTTGCCTAATAACAATACATTTTTACCCCAAGAATGAATCTGCATGATGTTTCCCAGGATGAAGCATTTTTATAAATACACCCCTAAGTCAATTGTTTAGATATGGTTTTTCCCACCTTATGCTACGGTTTCTCCAAAAGAGGTTAGGCAAATGAAAGCGACAGGATTCAGATGCCGAAAGAGTACACAGCAATAATAATTTCAAGAATATTCAACTTCTGCATAAGCCAGATTGTGACAAGTACTCAAAAAAGTTCACCTGTGCCCAGACTATGAACATTAATTTATTTTGCTACACCAACCAAGCAGTGATTATCAAATATTGTCAAATATTACAACAAAGACTATAGAGTCCACTTTCAGGCTGTTTCCAAAAGCTCAGTAACACCCGCTGTTTGTTTACAATTGAATGTTGACAGGCTATCAAGATCTGATCTCATAGAAAAAAAGCACAGATTTCAGAGTGAACTTTGAAAATGAATTCCTCCACAATGCCTATAAATACATATTTGGATAAGAGGCCATTTTAAATTACTTTTACTGCTTGCTCAGAATATGTAAATATTTTGGTGTTTAAAGTCTGAGCACAGGATTACGTTATTGATAAAGTAATGTGTTTTAATTATAATGGAAATACTCTACAGGTAAAATACAGTAAAATCGTTATAATTCCTAAAGATATTACAAAGGAGAAGCAGAGTCTGTTGTGTAGACATGCACGGCACTAATATATTGTCAAAGGAGCGCCTGCAGAACTGAGCATATCATCTGCTGCTATTTTAAAGAGGAATTCACCTAATAAGCCCTAACTACTCAAAAAACTGTCCCCTACCCCCTCCTATGCTGACTAAACTGTGTACAAAAGATCTGTATACTTACCTATTTTCAGCCCACTCTGGTCCAGTCACATGATCTCCCCTGTGTCTGCCAGCCATGCCTCATGGGAGAGGAAAGTGCGCCCACAATGGCAAGTAACACCTGAAATGGTGACATCACCCACAGACTTCAATAGCCTGTCTGAAATGGGAGTTCTTCAAAAAGGCTGTATGTGAACACACTGCAAAATATATTCCCATGGGCAACAAGTTTAAAAGGCTAAAAATCAAACCTACAGTCATGGCCGAAATTGTTGGCACCCTTGATATTTCTCCAGGAAATCATGTATTTCTCACGAAACGTATTGCATTAACACATGTTTTGCTATACACATGTTTATTCCCTTTGTGTGTATTGGGACAAAACAAAAAAAGGGAGGAAAGAAAGCAAATTCGACATAATGTCACACAAACCTCCAAAAATGGGCTGGACAAAAGTATTGGCACCCTTTCACAACTGCGGATAAATAAGAATGTTACAAGCATGTGATGCTCCTGTAAACTCACCTGGGGCAAGTAACAGGTGTGGGCAATATAGAAATCACACCTGAAAGCAGATAAAAAGGAGAGACGTTCACTTAACCTTTGCATTGTGTGTCTGTCTGTGCCACACTAAGCATGGACAACAGAAAGAGGAGACGAGAACTGTCTGAGGACCTGAGAACCAAAATTGTGGCAAAATATCAACAATCTCAAGGTTACAAGTCCATCTCCAGAGAACTAGATTTGCCTTTGTCCACAGTGCGCAACATTATCAAGAAGTTTGCAACCCATGGCACTGTAGCTAATCTCCCTGGTCGTGGACGGATGAGGAAAATTGATGAAAGATTGCAACGCAGAATAGTCCGGATGGTGGATAAGCAGCCCCAAACATGTTCCAAAGACATTCAAGCTGTCCTGCAGGCTCAGGGAGCATCAGTGTCAGCGCGAACTATCCGTCGACATTTAAATGAAATGAAACGCTATGGCAGGAGACCCAGGAGGACCCCACTGCTGACACAGAGACATAAAAAAGCAAGACTACAGTTTGCCAAAATGTACTTGAGTAAGCCAAAAGCCTTCTGGGAAAACGTCTTGTGGACAGATGAGACCAAGATAGAGCTTTTCGGTAAAGCACATCATTCTACTGTTTACCGAAAACGGAATGAGGCCTACAAAGAACAAAACACAGTACCTACGGTAAAATATGGTGGAGGTTCAATGATGTTTTGGGGTTGTTTTGCTGCCTCTGGCACTGGGTGCCTTGACTGTGTGCAAGGCATCATGAAATCTGAGGATTACCAAAGGATTTTGGGTCGCACTGTAGGGCCCAGTGTCAGAAAGCTGGGTTTGCGTCCAAGATCCTGGGTCTTCCAGCAGGACAATGACCCCAAACATACGTCAAAAAGCACTCAGAAATGGATGGCAAAGAAGCGCTGGAGAGTTCTGAAGTGGCCAGCAATGAGCCCAGATCTAAATCCCATTGAACACCTGTGGAGAGATCTTAAAATTGCTGTTGGGAAAAGGTGTCCTTCCAATAAGAGAGACCTGGAGCTGTTTGCAAAGGAAGAGTGGTCCAAAATTCCGGGTGAGAGGTGTCAGAAGCTTATTGATGGTTATAGGAAGCGACTGATTTCAGTTATGTTTTCCAAAGGGTGTGCAACCAAATATTAAGTTAAGGGTGCCAATACTTTTGTCCAGCCCATTTTTGGGGTTTTGTGTGACATTATGTCATATTTGCTTTTCTGCCTCTGTTTTATATTTGTTCCAATACATACAAAGGGAATAAACATGTGTATAGCAAAACATGTGTTAATGCAATACCTTTTTTGTGTGAAATACTTGATTTTCAGGAAAAATATCAAGGGTGCCAACAATTTCGGCCATGACTGTATGTGGCTTACGGCCAAAGTTAAAAAAGCTATAGATAATAAGAAAAGAGCTTTTATTAAATGTAAAAATGAAGGAATGCTATCATCATTTAAACGTTACAAAGAATATAACAGAAAAAAGAAAAAAGTCCGCAAAAATTGAAAACGAACGACAGATTGCAAAAGATAGCAGGACCAACCCCAAAAATTCTTAAAATATATTAATAGTAAAAAGGTCCGGTCCGAGCATGTAGGCCCTTTACAAAATAATCTAGAGTGGGTGACTGGTGACAAAGAGAAGGCAAATTTATTAAATACCTTCTTCAGCTTTGTGTATACAATGGAGCATGGGGCAGCTCTTGTCCATAATGGGCATGGTATTTACACAGCTCCAGATGATCAACACTGGCTCACAATTGATATGATTCAAAAATATTTAGACAGAATAAAAGGTGAATAAAGCACCTGGACTGGGTGACATACATCCACGGGTCCTTAAAGAATTGAGCTCTGTCATTTCAAAGCCATTGTTTCGAATTTTTAGGGACTCTTTAATGACTGGCATAGTACCACTGGATTGGCGTAAGGCCAATTTGGTGCCAATATTTAAAAAGGAGTCAAAATCTTTATCAAGTAATTATAGACCTGTTAGTTTAACTTCTGTAGTTGGGAAGATACTGGAGAGTTTAATAAAAGACCACATAGATGAGTTCTTGCTGGAAAAAATATTTTAAGCAACAGACAGCATGGGTTCATGAAAGACAGAAGTTGTCAAACAAATCTGATTTCTTTTTTGAGGAGGTGAGCAAAATCTTGGACAGAGGGGTGGCAGTGGACGTGGTATACTTGGACAGAGGTGTGGCGGTGGATGTGGTATACTTGGACAGAGGGGTGGACGTGGACGCGGTATACTTGGACAGAGGGGTGGCGGTGGACGTGGTATACTTGGACAGAGGTGTGGCGGTGGACGTGGTATACTTGGACAGAGGGGTGGACGTGGACGCGGTATACTTGGACAGAGGGGTGGCGGTGGACGTGGTATACTTGGACAGAGGGGTGGCAGTGGACGCGGTATACTTGGACAGAGGGGTGGCGGTGGACGTGGTATACTTGGATTTTGCAAAAACGTTTGACACAGTTCCCCACACACGGCTAATGTGTAAGGTAAAGTCTACAGGCTTGGAAAAATCTGTATGTAAATGGATAGAAAACTGGCTAAAAGATTGTATTCAAAGAGTAGCGGTTAATGATTTATACTCTGAATGGTCTGGGGTCATCAGTGATGTACCCCAAGGTTCAGTGTTGGAGCCCTTACTTTTTAATATATTTATAAACGATATAGCGTCTGGGATTATAAATACTGTTTCAGTCTTTGCAGATGACACCAAATTGGATCATATTTTGCTGGGTAATTTTGCCTTCCTCTGGATCAATTGTGGGTATAGAATTATAACTTTTTTTTTTTATTGGTTGAACTGGATGGACTTTTGTCTTTTTTCAGCCAGACTGACTATGTAACTATGTTGTCAGCACTCCTTACTCTCCCCTGCAGCTGCACTGGCTGATACAGGGGAGTGGGATCACATGACTTTCCCAGAGTGAACTGAAAATAGGTAAGTATACAGATCTTTCTTACACAGGTTAGCAAGCATAGCTATTAGAAGGGGTGGGGAAAGTTTTAAGAGCAGTTAGGGTTAAGCCTGGAATTCCACTTAGGGAGAACAAAGATGCTGTTAGTGGTTGCCACCATTTTCTTAAGGATCACCTCTATTAAAGCAAAGTGTTGGTCAAGAAAATGGGGGTGGCAATCGATGGCACCTTTGTAAAGCGCAGTAATGGTTTTCAAGAAAACGAAGGCAACCTTGTCTCCTGGGTGAAGGTGCACACTTCTGATATGCCATCTATGGAATGCCTTGGACAGAATGTTAGAACTGTGAACATGCTCCACTGTCATATCATTAAACAAAGACTTTCTTAAAAATCAATAAGAAAGCATAGTGTTGACCTTAAAACAATAGCAATGAGGGATATGAATTGGCTCCTTTGTCAAGCACACTTTTCTTTTCCAATAATTTTTATTGAAGAATTTTAGACAAGACATTAAGGTACAAGTGTGTTCAGTTAAATGTCAAGCAATGGTATCGCATCGGAAGATAACATACCCCCTTATCCTAATCATATAACACCTAAGAGCTATTAAGGTGGTAGTCTGCAACCAACTGTACCCTGAAGAGTGGGATGATAACTTACAAAAAGCAGTGGTTGATGTCATCCATGTGTTGTGAATAGTTTGAGGGTCATAATCTCACATACATTGTATACACATTGTAGAATTGCAATTCTACAATGTGTATACTGTTCTTAAAAGGCTATGAAACAAAAAAAAAGGTTCCATTGAACCAAACAAAGTTATCAGTGGCCAGCAAGAGAACACCATGCTTCCATACCTAGGCCAGGCTAGAAAGAACTTCAAGCTTGCACCAATGCGTTCATAGAGAATGAGTATGAGAACTGAAAAGAAGGAAAGAAGGAATAGAACAAGAGAGAAGAAAAAGAAAAAAATAAGAGATATGAAGCTGATCACTACGTCCCCAACGACTGACCCCCGGGCCACCCCGCCAGCTAAGGAGATTGGAGGTATCTAATCCTGGGATTCCAGACTTTTTCAAATCAAAGTTGTTTATCCTGGAGGATGCTAGCCAACTTTTCATTAATCATGATCCAAGGAATGTTATGTTTGGCAAGCGCAAGGTTAATCATAGGAAATTTCTATGCTTGCACTATAGTGATTTTAGCTGCAAAAAGAATAAAGAAGGCAAAGGTTCTGATATGTTTAGGTAACTCAATCGACAGGTTAGAAAATAATGCTATCTTTACATTTTTGGGGACATTCAACTTTGTCACAGAGTAAAGCAGGTTAAATCTCCTTATTCAAAACCATTGGACCTTCGGGAAGGTCCACCAAATATGGAACATGTTACCCTCTTGCCCGCACCTGCTGAAATGTCAAACACACTTTTAACATTTTATTAAAGCCTTCCCCAATGCCATATTGCCAGGTACAAACTTATAGAGGACAAATGTGCTGTCAGCCGCAGCCACCATTTTTTTTAAGTCCAACACAAGGAAAGACAGCTCCTCTGTCCTCGGCAAAATGGTGAATTACATATGGTGCCAACTGCTTTCCATGCTGGCCTAGCATGTGCAGTTCAGTCGCAAAATGGCAGTGGGAAATACCTCTGTTGGAATGTTAGAACTGTGCCTCCACCACCATGTTGTGTCATTGGTACTGAGGAGGTATGGGGGCTGCCATTGTTGACCTCTAGTATGCTGGTTGCTTGACATTACTTCTGACTCATTGACTTCAGTATTTTCTTGGTTGCTAATATAAAAATAAATACGCAGATTATGACTTTTGATTTAAATTTCCCTGATATGCAGGTAATTAGTTTAAAACATACTGAAGACATCAGATTGACATGAAGGCCAAACACTATTTTGGGAGGTCAGCAATGGCTGCCACCATATTTCCCTCATGACAGGTTTCCTTTAAAGGCTAAGTGGTGGAGTGAAGGGGGAAGTACAACCACCACACTCCAGATGCTACACTGAAAGTACCATTCTGAGGACCTCCATACTCCATATGCTGCATTAAACATTGCATAGTCTGGCTTGCCAGACTCTCCATATACTGCGCTTTAAGTTACAAACCCAATATGCAATATACTGTATACTATTCATAAACCCCAGCACTCCAGAAGCATAGACATCACAAAAATGGACTGCAATCCAGGTGATCTCCATATGCGTCTTCAAAAAAACACACACTCTACCAATGCTGCCTGCCTTAGACTGAAAAATCTCAAGAATATTTATTACATTGCACATTATGTTACATACTGTGAACTGCCACAATCTACATACTGCACTGTACATTGTATATTCTGGACTGTTGCAATATATACGAGGTGTTACAATTTAATTTCCAGAATGCCTGTGTCCTAGCACTATGGTAATGAGTTACGCAGCCATTCACACTCGAACGTGATCTGACATGTTCTAACTTGCACTTGCCTGGGTCGCAGACCAGTTGACTCAGTCTTTATGGAGTAGTAGAAGAAATAACGTGTGTGTGCTGAGCTGTTGGCAGAAAATAAGTAACAGGAATCTGGAGCAGCGGATTAACTTCAAATTTTGCATAACAATTGGTAAAAGTGCGAGTAAAACTTGCTCTGTTACAACAAGCTTATAGTAAACATTCCATAAAGAAATCAAGTGTTTTTGAATGCAAAGGAGAGATGCAAATGTGGAAAATGAAAAAGTTATGGGGATCTGTTTAAAGGAAAAGAGTAGAATTCTGGCCTGACATGTGGACTCTCCACCACAACAATGCTCCTGCACATTATGCATTTCATTCACATTAAGTGAATTTAGTTCACTTTAAGTGTTTGTGAATTCCTGACCCAGAAATCCAATCTGAAACTTGACCAACTACCTTATTTTCCCGACTTAGTAGCTTAGCACCCTGTGACTTTCGGCGGTTTTCAAAATTAAAAAATGCCATACAAGGACACAGATTTGATGAAATTCCAAACATCCGTCGTCTAAAAAAGTGTGTCACTTCACAACGGTGAAGTGAAATTGAAGGTGACAACAGCTGCTAGTGTATAGGTAAGCAAACATTTTTTTTTTACAGTCAGTACAGTAAGGGAATTAAATTGTCACACCTCGTACACTGTGATGTACATTATATACTCTGGACTGCAACACTCCAAAAGCTGTGCTGCACATTAAATACTGGCTGTGGATTGCCATGATTCAGACCTCTGAGCTATACGTTACATACTCCACAATACCTAATGATTACATTGATAGTTATATAGTTAGTCTGGCTGAAAAAAGACAAAAGTCTATCCAGTTCAACCATTAAAAAAAAAAAAAAAGAAGTTATAATCCTATACCCACAGTTGATCCAGAGGAAGGCAATAAAACCCAGCAAAGCACGATCCAATTTGCTCCTGCAGGGGAAATAATTTATTCCTGATCCCCCGAGAGGCAATCGGATATTCCTTGGATCAACTTTACCTATAAATGTTAGTATCCAGTTATATTCTGTTTATCTGGGAAAGAATCCAGGACTTTTTAAAGCAATCCACTGAGCTGGCCAGAAACAACTTTTGAGGGAGTCTATTCCACATTTTCACAGCTCTCACTGTGAAGAAACCTTACATACCATACCCCTTCATTCTGGACACTGTGCTATACTCCATAAAGATGAATATGCATCTTCTCCATACAAAGGACAGCATATATTACAATTTGAAATTGTCCAGCAAACAGGAAAGCTTCAGAGCGGTGACTCAAGTATTCTGCCTCTAGTATAATATTCCATGCTCCAGGTTCCCAGTTTTCAAAGATATGAGAGCACATAGCTCAGTATTCAATCTGGAAAATTGCTTTAACACATGTATTAGTGATTATTCTGACTGCATCACTAGACAGTTGTAATGTCAAATAAAATGCTTTAAGCTTTATGCAAATAATTGTTTTTTAAACGGTAAACTTGATGAAATATTGCCTCATTAACACACATATTCCAGCACAATGTGAACGTCGAAATATCTTTTTAAATTGTTCAGTAGCAGCTGTGTAGCAACTCCACTCAAGCTGTTCTACCCAATGCTTTATAAACTGTAACTAGAGCCTTACAATTCTGGGACTGATTTTCATTAGTATTATACCATCTATTCCCTGTAAAGCCGACCAGATTAGAAACTTATATTGTGCACATAAAATGAATACATAATATGGCAAAAACTCAATTTTGAAGGCATATATTCATGGTTATATTGTACAACTGATAAAACACTTTAATCATTTTTATAGGCTCAGGTTTTGGCATCAGGAATTACAATTTCTAATTATGGTACCAAGATATCAAATAAAATGGGATAGCTTATTAAACCTGTACAAAGGTGAGGAGCAAGATATGAAATGGGATGTGTAATTTCGCTTGTGGGATGTGTGATAACTTGCTTACAGGGGGCCATGTCATTTTTTGTCAATTGTCATGAAGGCCTTTAAGTGTGTTTGCATTTTTGCAGTCATACTGGGATAACACTTGCTTTATATTTGTTGCATGTTCCCAGTACCACGTCAACTTAAAGCTGAACTTCAGGAATTCAGCCACTTTGTAAAATGTGTAGGCATTAAGTCCAATGATGTGCATTGCCACATGGACTTTTTTTTTACATCTGAAAGTTTTATGAAACTTCAGGAGGATAGCTATCACTACACTCCCATGGCTCATAGAAGAGAGACGCTGTGCTCTCACACACGGCATCTATTCCCGCCCCTCCCTCCTGAAGCCCTTGTGTTTTGTGAGTGAGTTCACAAAATACAAAGCACTCTGTGACTGACCAGAGGGAGAGGAGGGGTGGGAAGAGCAGCTTGCATGCAACTCTGCAGGTATAGGAGCTGTGACCAGAAGAACCAGTGTTGGAGCTCTGGAAATGTAGTGATAGCTATCCTCCTAAACCTCCATAAAACTGTGAAAGCTTTGTCCACGATGTAGCAAGCACCTAATTGGACTTGTATACCTGTACATTTAAAAAAATGTCTGAATTACTCAATTAATGAATTACTTACTGAATTAATGTCTGAGTTCAGCTTTAAAAAAATTCTGGTTACCTTTTTAAGTGCATTTTACTTGCTTAAAATCTTAATATGCACTCCATGTTTCCTATTATTTAGGAGGTGACTGTGGAGTAATGTTTTTCATAATCAATCCTGTCTGAACTGTGTTCACTGTTCTTCATTTTTAGCTGTTCAGTAGAACCAAACATTTTCTGTCCCAACAAATGGTTAAAAATTTAGAAACTGCCCTCCTTCATTGTATGTTAATGAGGAATAGCTCAGTCTATGTTGGGACAAAGACACATTGGGGTTTATTTACTAAAGCTGGAGAGTCCAAAATCAGACTCCCTTCTGCATAGAAACCAATCAGCTTCCAGGTTTCATTGCCAAAGCTTCATTGAACAAGCTGAGGTTAGAAGCTGATTGGTTTCTATGCAGAAGGGAGTCTGATTTTGGACTCTCCAGCTTTAGTAAATAAACCCCATTGAGCCAGTTCAGAAATACCTAGAATCAGCCATGACACATTCTCCTTAGAAACATCTAAAAGGTAATAAATATATATATTTTTAAAAAATTTTAGGTATACTGTGTGAATGGGAACACATAGCAAACATTTAGTGGGACTTTCCAAAATTTGACTGTAAAAGTGGAAATACTCTTTCAAGTGGAAGAGAGGGAAATGAAAAGGACATACAAAATACTTCTTAGTAGTACATACATGATTCCCTTTGTTTTATCTTTTTAAAGCCCGGGTACCCAACTTACTGCCCTTTGACACTTTTTGTGCTGCCCTCTGGGCCCCTGCAGACACTAATCTGTGTTTCCCTATTGCCATGTTATAGAAGTGATTTCTAGTAGTCTCACCTCCAAAAAAGTTTCTTGCACACAGTGATTTCTCCACATTCTCGGAATCTTTTGATAATATTATGTACTGTAGATGATGATCTATTGAAAGTCTTTGCAATTTTACGTTGAGGAACATTATTCTGAAATCGTTCAACAATTTTTAGACGCAGCTTTTCAGAGATTGGCGAACCTCTGGCCATCTTTACTTCTGAGACACTCTGACTCTCCAAGATACTCTTTTTATACCCAATCATATTACTGACCTGTTGCCAACTGATCTAATTAGTTGCAAAATGTTTTTCCAGCTCTTCCTTGTAAGTACCACTTACTTTGCCAGCTTTTTGTTGCCCTGTCCCAACTTTTTTTGAGATGTGTTGCTGCCATCAGTTTCAAAATTACCTTATTTTTTTCTTAAAATGATACATTTTCTCAGTTGATTTGTTTTCTATTTTCTAGTGTGACTAAAAGATGGGTTTATGAGATCTGCAAATCATTGCGTTCTGTTTTTATGTATTTTACACAGTGTTCCAACTTTTGGAGTTGGGGTTGTATTATGTCCGCAATCTCTGTCCATCTCCTGTATTATGTTCACAGTCTCTGGTCATATCTTGCACTATGTCCGCAGTCTCTGACAATATCCTGTACCATGTCCACAGTCTCTGACCATATCCTGTACCATGTCCATAGTCTCTGAATATATCCTGTACCATGTCCACAGTCTGACCATATCCTGTACCATGTCCATAGTCTCTGATTATATCCTGTACCATGTCCACAGTCTCTGACCATTTTCTGTACCATGTCCACAGTCTCAACCATATCCTGTACCATGTCCGCAGTCTCTGACCATATCTTGTACCATGTCCATAGTCTCTGACCATATCCTATACCATGTCCGCAGTCTCTGACCATATCCTGTACCATGTCCATAGTCTCTGACCATATCCTATACCATGTCCGCAGTCTCTGACCATATCCTATACCATGTCCGCAGTCTCTGACCATATCCTGTACCATGTCCGCAGTCTCTGACAATATCCTGTACCATGTCCACAGTCTCTGACCATATCCTGTACCATGTCCATAGTCTCTGACCATATCCTGTACCATGTCCACAGTCTCTGACCATATCCTGTACCATATCCATAGTCTCTGATTATATATTGTACCATGTCCACAGTCTCTGACCATTTTCTGTACCATGTCCACAGTCTCTACCATATCCTGTACCATGTCCGCAGTCTCTGACCATATCCTGTACCATGTCCATAGTCTCTGACCATATCCTATGCCATGTCCGCAGTCTCTGACCATATCCTGTACCATGTCCATAGTCTCTGATTATATCCTGTACCATGTCCACAGTCTCTGACCATTTTCTGTACCATGTCTACAGTCTCTGACCATATCTTATACCATGTCCACAGTCTATGACCATATCCTGTACCATGTCCACAGTCTCTGTTCATATCCACAGTCTCTGACCATATCCTGTACCATGCCCATAGTCTCTGACCATATCTTATACCATGTCCACAGTCTCTGACCATATCCTGTACCATGTCCAGTGTCTCTGACCATATCCTATACTATGTCTGCAGTGTCTGACCATATCCTATATCATGTCTGCAGTCTCTGACCATATCCTATATCATGTCTGCAGTCTCTGACCATATTCTGTACCATGTCCACAGTCTCTGACGATATCTTATGCCATGTCCACAGTCTATGACCATATCCTGTTCCATGTCCACAGTCTTTGACTTTATCCTGTTGTGTGATTGTTGTCTCTGGCACAGAACATCCACTGGATTTTATGTGTGGCCCTTTAGTGATGTCGAGAGCCACACTTGAGGCCCGCCATATCAAGAGACTTGACAGCCACTGCTCTAAAAACTCTGCAAGTACAGAAAAGATACCTGCTGATCTGCCAGAAATGCACTCCATTCATCATCAACAACAGTATATTGTGGGCTGACAACACAGAGCATTTTGACGGTCAGCCCTCTCAGTTTTTTTGCTAAACTACTCAAATTCTCCCACTCTTCTCTTTTCAACAACATAGACCCAGAATTATTCTGTAGTCCAAGATAAGATCTAGCAGGGCTAAATAGACTCCTTGAGATCACATAGTGTGAACATGGCAGCTTTGAATTTCTGACATGATCATCAGTTTTTTTTGTGCCTCCTCCCTGTATGCTGCCTAAACACCCCCTTGCTATCACACATTACCCGAAACATGTTAGTGTAGCCACCTCCGAGCCATTTGCTATACTACCTGTTGTGTTGATGTACAGCAGAGCTGTTTTACTTTGCAAAGTCTCTCTGTCAGTTGAGGAAAATAAGTTCCTAAACAACTTGTCAGCAGTGGAGTTCCATATGTACCACCCTCCTAGTCAGCTAGGGGGAGCTAGACTCCAATTGTTAGCCAGGAGGGCTGAGTAGCAGCCTGGGTGTGATAGCTAGCAGGGGTTAAATTGTGGTCAGAGCCAAGAGGCTATGCAGACTAGCTCTCCGGAATTTCCCCCTGCTCTAGGACTTTGGAGAAAGATCTAGAAGCAGTGGGTGGATCTGAGAAGTGACTCATCTGTACTCTTAGAGGTCCATGGCCAATCCCCAACAGGAAGCTTGGCAAGGGTCCAGGACATCCTTTAAGACTAACTGAGCCTGCTCAGCAGCAGGAGACTTGGAGGAGAGAGGTCGGGTGGAAGATGAAGATGTGAAGCTAGAGAGCAGGTGCCTGGGAGGGGGCCCAGATGGGAGCAGGGCTCACCTCCAGGCAGGAGGACCTTGGAAAGAGGAAAGCTTGGGACTTCACTGGCCCCCAGAGCGAGGACCACCTGTGCAGCAGGGAAGGAGCGGCCCAGCTAGAAGGCCTGGTTGCAGCCACCCACTCACCAGCAGCATAGAAGAAGGACTGAGTAAGTAGACCTGCACCACCTGAGCCAGATGGGGAAGGAGGACTCCAGGGTGGGAAACCAGATTAGCAACTACCCGGGATGTCTTATTTTAACGTGGCGGGCACTGGATTCCCTGCTTAGGGATTCCCCTCAGATAGCTGGATGAGGCTATAGCTGCTAGAAGTAATCATTGTGTTCTGCTGGCTGCGGAGGCTCCCTGCTGGTAGAACACAATAACGCTGTTGGAGAGATTTCCCCATCAACACAAACAGTGACTTTCTTTCCTTCCACCCATGGTGAAAGGAAAGAAAATCGTATAATCTATGGGTGTGTAAAATGGAACTTCACTCAAAAGTGGAAGTTCCATTTTTATTCCATCTCCCCCTCTCCTCTGCCATTTTTGGAATGTCTTTTTTTTGGGGAAGAGTGGGTACCCGATTTTTGCCTAGGCGATCAGAGCAGAAGTGTGTCCCCCACACCTCTTCCCGTGGCCTCTTGGGACATGCCACAGTTCCCAAGAGACTGCAGGACCATTCACAGGGTGCAGCACGCCTCGCGTATACGTAATAGTCAGTTGGCTATGAAGCAGCAAGGAGTAACAACCGGCTGTCTACAGTTAAGATGCCAATGCAGGGTACCCAAAGACTGGAAAAGAACCGGGTTGGGTGAGGACAGAGCTGGATCCCTGGAGAGGTGAATGTGCGTTTTTGAAAAATCAGCAGCTACAGTATTTGTAGCTGTTGATTTTTTAATTTTTGTTTACAGGTTGAAGATCCTCTTTAAGTCACCAGAAAACAACAGAAATCACTCTACAATTGGCTGACCTCCTAATGGCCAGAATTTATCTCCTGCAATCTTTATGTCCATATACGATCAGATTTTCACATGACTACATGGAAAACGCTTTGTTTGTGGAACAGCTTGTAGCAATGTATGCGTTTAGTTATGAAGAGGTGAAGTGCAGAGCATACAAAGCAGCAAAAGCCATCACCTTGACATACGTTCGAAAGTAAGAATCTGCCTTCCAGTCACTGAGCTGACATCTTGTTCTAACGTTCATGACACAGATGAGAAACAAATCAATATGAAAGCGTCCACTGACTGTAATTTGTTATACAATCTCAGCACCTAATGATCCAGCAGGCTGCACTTACAGAACACTTTACATGCCTTTACTGTGTCAGATCAATGAGCGCTGCCTGGATTTGTCAGTTAAGCTATAGCCATTGAGTAAAATTAATGGAAAGGAAGCGATGAGGAACAAGGCTCAATGTCTATAAAGGAGAAGCTAATTAAATTCCAAAGGTCTGACAGACGCAGATCAGCGTCCTCACCTGGCTTCTGAAAGAAACTTGTCCTTCAAATCTGGCGGCAAAGTCTCCCGGCAAGTTTTAACCGCAACGGGAGTGTTGTCAGCACGGAGACGCCCGCTGAACACCTCTCCGAAATTACCCTGTGGGAGATACAAAAGGATAATGCATTAATGAGGGATTCTGCAGCACAGGGTTTCACCATGCAGGAGAATGTTATGTCTGTACAATAGCAGAAATAGTACAAGATGTGTT
Source organism: Staurois parvus (assembly GCF_062004578.1). Taxonomy (NCBI): domain Eukaryota; kingdom Metazoa; phylum Chordata; class Amphibia; order Anura; family Ranidae; genus Staurois; species Staurois parvus. The sequence goes on from NW_028318268.1 coordinate 359,991, forward strand.
CCATCATCAATGTCACCAGGCATAAAGGGCAAAGGAAGAATTCGCAGTTTCTTGCTTACAGACAAATGCAGATAGTAGAACGATAGCTTGATTACAGCTTCTAATCAGGGTAGACGCTAGTAACTAGGGTGACCAGACATCCCCAATTTTAGGGTGCTGTCCTTAAAGTGTCCCCAATTTTGTCCCCAGTTAAAAGAACGTGTCCCTGATTTCTTTTCAGCATTAATATTGGTGTCGTAGTGAAGCAAAAAAAAAAAAAGAGCGCACCAACCTTGCACATTACCTCAGTAGACTATGATTTTATTGAATATTAAATATATATACTCACAAACAAGGAAGTATAACAAGCATAACAGATCCTCAAAGGGACTTGGAAGTGTAGAGCCAGTGCGAATCACATCACGAGGGTAGACTCTCATAGTGAGCTCTGATGAAGAAGGGTCCCCCTTCAAAACGCATCAGCCTCCCTCTTAGAGTCTACCCTTGTGATGTGATTCGCACTGGCTCTACACTTCCAAGTCCCTTTGAGGATCTGTTATGCTTGTTATACTTCCTTGTTTGTGAGTATATATATTTATTATTCAATAAAATCATAGTTTACTGAGGTAATGTGCAAGGTTGGTGCGCTCTTTTTTTTGCTTCACTCTACAGTATCGGTTGGGCTTCACCAGCCTTGTTCTAGAGCTGCACAACCTTCCATGCATTGGTTAAACTGTTTTCAAGGGTCCCTTCCACCCTTGTTCTGCGTCCTAGAGTGCAGGAGGTGTTGTTTTCTGTTAATATTGGTGTCCCCTGGGAAGCTGTGTGGTAATTCCTTTTAGCAACGGGGGAAGGAGGCAGTGGGGTTTGTCTGCTCTGGGGTTATTGATGATGTCATATGCAGATATCACAAGGTCTACCTCCTCCCTCCCCTCTTGGCTTGTGTAGACTTTTTTGCAGGGAGGAAACTCACCAGCAGATGGTAGACTGTGAGGGTTCACCAACACCACCATGCCAAAGTCCAGTAAGTATAATTCAGGGAATGGGCATATGTGCTGGAAGTCATTTTGTCATTGGATGGGGGGATTGTATTTGGGAGTCACTCTTCTGGCCTCTATAATGTTATGCACTCTTGACCCAGAACAAAGTAGGCTCAGGTGGTAATAAACCATACCTCTTTAAGCCCCCCTCCCCCCGTTAGCACAATTTGACCACACTCAACATTTTGTGTAGTGTTGTACTATATCCGCCCCCTATTCCGCCCTTGCCCAACCCTAATAAATATGGTCATGGTCAGTAGGGTGCCCCCAGATTTTATTTTGAAAATCTAGTCACCTTACAGTAACAGGACAAGGCTTTTGCAGGATTTGGCATTGCAGGAGAAACCAATCCAAAAAAACAGTTTACCCCTCCATTGGAATCTGTCCATTAAAAGTCATACAACACAGGTTGTACATAGACTGTGCACAACTGTGGAAGGGACTCAAAAGGACCCACCTACTACATGCTGCCTATAAAAAACTACAGGAGGGGCGGAGACAGGACCAGTCACCATGCACAAAGAGAGAGCAATGACTGGTCTTTAACCCTTTGGCATCGACCGCCTCCTGGCCCTTTAAGGGTTCTAAAAGCCAGGAGGTGGAGGCGGGCATTCTGGTCATGTGACTGCTGGGATTAGCTGGTGTACAATCCAAACACACTGTAAAAATGGCTGTGTGTATAAGTGGGCGCTGCAGGGATGGTCGGCTGGAACCAACCAGAATCAACAAGGGAGAATATCACCTGCACACTGAGGATCACCAATATGGGTCCAAAAGATTTAATGAACGATCACATAGTTGCAGCAAGGGAACATTTTGGAGTCTTGCAGGACCCCTTCATCAGACATGTGACTAGGCAAACTAGGTGGCCCCCTGGGGTGCACTGCCCCCTAGGAGCATTTGTGCGCCGCACAGCCCAGCACTCTCTCTTTGTGGGATGCCGCCGCGTCATGAATGATCCTTCAGCTGAGAGAAGGGGCAGCAGAGGAGAGAAAGATAGGACAAAGGAAGATGCCGGGTGTCCGGGGCCAGTGTAGCAGCTGAGCTGCTGCTCTTTCAAGTGTTCCTCTCAGACTCAGTCCCTTACTGCAAGCCGACTGGTGGCTGCTGATCACTGTGGAGTTCCAGCCCTTCTCTTCCATTCACCAGCAGAGGCGGAGTTGCACCTGCGGAGGAAGGTAATATCTGACTCTGAAGTCTCCTGTCTGTGTGAGTGTGACCCGGCCGGCCATCCATCACATGTGCAATGTGTCAGTGAGTGATGACATCATCACAATCCCACAGGCTGCTCTTCTAGTGCCTGCTGATCTGTGTCATTGTTGATGGTGGTGTGTTAGATCTGTCACTGTGTGGGATCGCTCAGATCACCTGCCTGCTCTCACAGCATTTTATCTCCTCCCATTGCCAGGGGAATTCCAGCCTGGGATCTGTCAGAGTGTGGATCCATCATCCTCCACTCACTGCAACTGTCACCCTGCCACTGCCAGCCACAGATACAGTCTGCTCGTGACACTGATTTTGTCTTTAACCACTTGAGCCCCAGAGGATTTACCCCCCTTAATGACCAGGCCTTTTTTTGCTCTTTGGCGCTGCACTAATTCAAATGATAATTGCGCGGTCATGCAATGATGTACCCAAACGAAATTTACGTCCTTTTTTTCACACAAATAGAGCTTTCTTTTGGTGGTATTTTATCACCTGTGCGCTTTTTATTTTTTGCGCTATAAACAAAAAAACCAGGAAAATTTTGAAAAAAAACAATATTTTCTACTTTCAGCTATAAAAAATATATCGTAAACTCAAAGTTAGTCATAAATTTAAGCCAAAATGTATTCTGCTACATGTTTTTGGTAAAAAAAATCCCAATAAGTGTATATTGATTGCTTTGTGTGAAAGTTATAGCGTCTACAAACTATGGTATAGATACTGTAATGTATGCCTTTTTTTGCTATACAGCGCTGCACTAATTAAAATGATAATTGCGCGGTCATGCAATGCTGCACCCAAACAAAATTTGTTTTTGGTAAAAAAAATCCCGTGCATTAGCGGGCAAACTGGCGCTATCTAGGAGGGGCGCTAACACTATCGGAAGTCACCAGTGACACTAATACAGTGATCAGTAAAAATCTGTTCACTGTAATCAATGACACTGGTGACAGGGCAGTGAAGGGGTTAACTGGGGGGGGGAGATTAAGGGGTTAAATGGGATTACTGGTGTATTAGCGGGCAATCTGGCTCTATCTGGGAGGGGCGCTAACACTATCGGAAGTCGCCAGCGACACTGATGCAGTGATCAGTAAAAATTGGTTCACTGATCAGTGACACTGGTGACAGGGCAGTGAAGGGGTTAACTGGGGGGGGGGCGATCAAGGGGTTAAATGGGATTACTGGTGTACTGGCGGGCAATCTGGCGCTATCTGGGAGGGGCGCTAACACTATCGGAAGTCGCCAGCGACACTGATACAGTGATCAGTAAAAATCGGTTTACTGATCAGTGACACTGGTGACAGGGCAGTGAAGGGGTTAACTGGGGGGGGGGAGATTAAGGGGTTAAATGGGATTACTGGTGTATTAGCGGGCAATCTGGCGCTATCTGGGAGGGGCGCTAACACTATCGGAAGTCGCCAGCGACACTGATGCAGTGATCAGTAAAAATTGGTTCACTGATCAGTGAAACTGGTGACAGGGCAGTGAAGGGGTTAACTGGGGGGGCGATCAAGGGGTTAAAATGTGATTACTGGTGTACTGGCGGGCAAACTGGCGCTATCTGGGAGGGGCGCTAACTCTATCGGAAGTCGCCAGCGACACTGATACAGTGATCAGTAAAAATTGCTTCACTGATCAGTGACACTGGTGACAGTGCAGTGCAGGGGTTAACTGGGGGGGCGATCAAGGGGTTAAACGGGATTACTGGTGTACTGGCGGGCAAACTGGCGCTATCTGGGAGGGGCGCTAACTCTATCGGAAGTCGCCAGCGACACTGATACAGTGATCAGTAAAAATTGGTTCACTGATCAGTGACACTGGTGACAGTGCAGTGCAGGGGTTAACTGGGGGGGGGGGGCGATCAAGGGGTTAAACGGGATTACTGGTGTACTGGCGGGCAAACTGGCGCTATCTGGGAGGGGCGTTAACTCTATCGGAAGTCGCCAGCGACACTGATACAGTGATCAGTAAAAATTGGTTCACTGATCAGTGACACTGGTGACAGGGCAGTGAAGGGTTAACTGGGGGGGGGGGGCGATCAGGGGGTTAAATGTGTCCTAGAGTGTTCTAACTGTAGTGTAGTGCTTGTGTACTCACTTTTTGGATGTCTTCTTCTCTGTCTGGAACGGAATGTGTCCAGGCAGAGAAGAATGACATCATATCCTGCCCTGTGTATTTGTCAACACAGGACAGGATAGGACAGGGACCGATCATGTGATTTCAGCCAGAAATCACTGGCTGAAATCTAATGATTGATCCCTCCTGGATCAAATCGTGTCACCCGCGGGTCGGCGAAAGTGTCGGGAGCGCGGAACTCGTTTTTAAACGTGGTTTTGCGCTCCACTGCCGCCCTGCACACGTACTTTTCAACAAAACCATGTTTTGTTGAAAAGTATTGTCTGAAATTGTAATTTAACTTGTTAGTCATGAAAATATAAATCTGCTAGTGTATGTAACACTACCCTCTTCCCAGATTGACAATGTAAGGCTACGTTCACACTAGCATTGTGTGCAGGCGAAAGAAAGATGTTTGGGAAGCGTTTTTACCGCTTCCCAAACACCTCGGACAATTCTGCACATTGCAGCACATGGTGCTGTTCTAACGGGAGTGTTAGCGTCGCGGCAAAACGGACACCTCTGGTTGAGTCAGGAGGCATTGAAGCCTCCTATTCTAGTCTATGGTGCCGCTCCACAAACGCCCGTCCAGCGTTTGCGGTGTGTTTGCGGTGCGGTTGTGACGCGGTTGCAAGGAGTTTGCGGAGCGGTAACACCATTCAAACTTCATTATAGGCGTTTGTAGGGTGTTTTTAACACTCGGCAAATGCCTAGCAACCGCCGCTGAACCGCGCATGCAGCGTTTGCGGAGCGTTTGCCAAACATTAAAAAACGCTCTGCAAACGCCGGACCAACGCTTGCCAAACGCTATAGGGGCGTTTGGCAAGAGTTGGTAAAACAGTCAAGTGTGAAAAAGCCCTTACTGTCCTAAGGTGCCTCCATTGTTCCTTCAGTGGACTGGTGACACGCCAAGGAAATGTGTTATCAAGTGAAGATACAGGGGAAAAAAAACTTAAAAAAAAAACCAAAGCAGCCGCCACTGTTAAGGATTGGTAAGCGGCAATATACTACATTTTTCTTTTTGGGTTTAAGACCGCTTTAACTTTATAGTACCTGTAGACATTAAATGCACTCTGTACTATTCTTGCAATCTTGACAAGTTTGGAAGGCAATCATACTGTCTAGTGATGTAGTAATTGAGCAGCAGGATTTACTGACACTGATTGAAGAGGATCTGCTAGTTTAAAAATAACATGTGCGCACAACACCTAATGCTTCATGTACTGTGACAAAGCTACAAGGTTTTCCTTCTCCCCTCTGCACCAGGAAAGGAGAGTTGAAATCTTTGAGAAAGTCAGTGCTGGCTTCACACTCAAGATAGGGACCTTAGATTGTAAGCTCTTCAGGGCAAGGACTAATGTGAATATTCAGCATGTGAACAATATATATGGCTGGTGTTATATAAATACATGTGATAAATTTAAATATTAAAAATGTATCATTATAATTTAGATTTTACAATTCTGTCCCCTACATGCAGTATTTTGGTCCATGTTTCTAAGAGCTCTCTAACCTGAGTTATGAGTACCTACCTGTCCCTCTCTCCTCCTGCCATGGCTGATCCGACAACAACTATTAACCACTGTCTGGGGCAATTGCTTAATTTTTCACACACATGTTAAAATCAGCATGTTTTGCTAGAAAATTACCTAGAATCCCCAAGCACTATATATTTTTTAAACAGAGACCTTGGAGAATAAAATGGCGGCTATTGCAATTTTTTTGTGTCACATGATATTTGTGCAGCCATATATCAAATGCAAATTTTCAGGAAAAATACAGACACAATAGAATAACCCATTTTTGGTAAAAATATAAATCTCCCTGCTCCCATTTACATCTAAACTCCTCGAGCGCCTCGTCTACACCCGCCTATGCTCTCACCTCAACGACAACCACCTCCTCGATCCCCTACAGTCAGGCTTCCGTCCCCTACACTCCACCGAAACTGCCTTACTCAAACTCTCCAACGACCTTCTAACCGCCAAAGCTAATGGCCACTATTCAGTGCTCCTACTCCTTGACCTCTCCGTGGCCTTCGACACAGTCGACCACCCCCTCCTCCTCAAAAAACTACACTCCCTCGGCCTCAGAGATTCTGCTCTCTCCTGGCTCTCATCCTACCTGTCACAACGCTCTTTCAGCGTTACCTATAATGCTACCACCTCCCCCTCACTCCCCCTCTCTGTTGGGGTCCCTCAAGGCTCTGTCCTCGGGCCCCTTCTCTTCTCCATCTACACCTCCTCCCTTGGCCAACTCATACACTCTCACGGCTTCAACTACCACCTCTATGCCGACGACACACAAATCTATCTCTCAACCCCCCACCTCACCCCCTCGGTCTCCACCCAAATCACACACCTACTGAGCGACATATCAGATTGGATGTCGCTCCACTTCCTTAAACTGAACCTCTCCAAAACCGAGTTTCTTGTCTTCCCCCCAGCCCGGACCCCACCCCCCATTGACTTCTCCATCACATCCAACAACGCCAATATCAAACCTGCCCTGCAGGCCAGAGTACTTGGTGTCATTCTGGACTCCAACCTATCCTTCCAGCCCCAAGTCCAATCTTTAACAAACTCGTGCAGACTCCACCTCCACAACATCGCCAAAATACACATGTTCCTAACCCCGGAAACCACTAAACAGCTCATCCACTCCCTCATCATATCACGACTCGACTACTGCAACTCCCTCCTCACTGGCCTGGCTCGCCGCTGGCTATCCCCGCTTCAGTCCATCCTGAATACGGCTGCCAGACTCATTCACCTTTCCAACCGCTCCGTTTCCGCCACCCCCCTCTGCCAATCCCTCCACTGGCTTCCGATTGCGCAACGGATCAAATTCAAAATCCTAACATTGACGTACAAAGCCGTCCACCATACTGCCCCGAACTACATCACTGACCTAATATCCAAGTACCGCCCAGCACGCACACTCCGCTCCTCACAAGACCTCCTTCTCTCTAGTTCCCTGGTCTCCTCCTCCCATGCCCACCTCCAGGACTTCTCCAGGGTGTCACCCATCCTCTGGAACTCCCTGCCCCAACCCATCAGATTATCACCTACTCTCCTCTCCTTTAGGCGTACCCTGAAAACCCATCTCTTCAGGGAAGCCTACCCTACCCCCTGCTAACTTGACCGACCTCCTCCACTCTTTCTACCACTCCATCCCCCACAGCTATCTCCTCCTGTACCACTATCCCCTCCCTCCTAGATTGTAAGCTCCAAAGAGCAGGGCCCTCAATCCCCTCATGTTTTGCATTGTATTGGTATTGTTCTGTCACATGTTCTGTCCCCCTTTGTAATGTACAGCGCTGTGCGAACAATTGGCGCTTTATAAATACTGTATAATAATAATAATAATAATGAGGTTGCATCAAGTAAATAGATGCCTCACATTTCAAGACTCAAAAATGCATGCAAAATTATGACAAATTTCAGTACCAAAAATGTTTCATAGGCAACGCTTTAAAAGCCTTTACAGGTTTTCAGTGCAGAGTTAATTGTAAGGCTAGGTTGACACTAATGCGGGTGGTTGTGGGAATTGCAGCTGTTCATTTCAGGCTTCATCACAGAGGAGATGGGGAATGGATGTTCCTCCATTTCCTCTGTGTAAAGGGATCCCAGCTCTTTACCGCGAGCAGCAGCAGCAGGAGGAGAGTGGCCCTTCTGGCACCATAAAAGTGATAGAGCGGCTGTAGAGAGGCATGGATCACTTTTACAAGACAACCAATATCTGGCTTTAAAAAAACGGTACCAAGATCATGGTTGCAGCTGTAACCACAATCTTGTGATAACCACTTTCTTACAGGCTGTATACATGTACACCAGTCAGCAAGTAGTTAAGGAGATGGCTGATTTAAAGATGCAGTTTGTCCCAGCTGTGAGCACTTTCATGAGGCAAGCAATATCAAGAGGAATGCCTCTTCATTGTTCTTGTTATTGCTTTCCATATGAAAGAAAAATATATTTGAAATATATTTTAAAAATATTCTTCCCAAATATATTGACATATATTTGAAATGCTACAATTTTGGTCATATTCAATATATTAAAAAACATATTTCAATAAATAAATATGCATTTTTTATTACAAAATATATAAAAAATATTTGTAAAAATACATTTCAAATATACTGTATGTCTTTAAAAATACAAATCTACATTTTTGGAATGCCTTTACAAATATATGTAAAAATTACTTTTTTATATTTTAAAAGAAATCTGAAGATTATATTTAAAAAATATTTTTCATACACGCAATATATATATGCAATATATGAAATGCGTTTTGTATACATTACAAAATATATGAAAAATATTTTAAAAAATATATATTTTTTAAATATATTCTTCAGATATTTTTTAGCATATAAAAAAGTCATTTTAACATATATTTTTACATATATTTGTAAATGCATTCCAAAAATTTAGATTTTTAAAGACATATATAATATATTTGAAAATTTATTTCTAAACATATTTTTCATATATTTTGTAATAAAAATACATTTCAACATTCCTCTTCTCCATCTACACCTCCTCCCTTGGCCAATTGATAAACTCCCACCGCCGATGACACACAAATCTATCTCTCTACCCCTCATCTCACCCCCTCAGTCTCCAATCGCATCACCAGACTACTAAGTGACATATCGGACTGGATGTCACTCCACTTCCTCAAACTCAATCTTTCCAAAACTGAGCTCCTAGTATTCCCCCCAGCCCGTGCCCCCCCTCCCTGACTTCTCCATCAAGATCAACAACACTATCATCAGTCCCACCCCTCACGCCAGGGTACTAGGTGTAATCCTAGACTCCAATCTGTCCTTTCAGCCCCAGGTCCAATCTCTGACAATCTCATGTAGACTTCACCTCTGCAAAATCTCCAAGATACGCCCGTTCCAAACCTCGGAAACCACTAAGCAACTCATCCACTCCCTTATTATATCACGCCTTGACTCCCTCCTCACTGGCCTACCTCATCGCAGGCTATCCCCTCTTCAGTCCATCGTGAATGGTGCTGCCAGACTCATTCACCTTACTAACCATTCTGTATCTGCCACCCCTCTCTGCCAATCCCTCTACTGGCTTCCAATTGCCCAACGGATAAAATTCAAAACACTAACACTGACGTATAAAGCCGTTCATAACACTGCCCCAAATTGCATCACCGACCTTGTCTCTAAATACCACCCAAACCGTACTCTCCGCTCCTTGCAAGACCTCCTACTCTCTAGCCCCCTTGTCTCCTCCTCCCATGCTCGTCTCCAGGATTTATCAAGGGCTTCACCCATCCTCTGGAACTCCCTACCCCAAGCTATCACTCTGCTCACCTTTAGTCACACTCTGAAAACCCATATCTTCAGGGAAGCCTACCCCGACCCCAGCTAATACTGGAATCAACTACTCCTCCTACCACTCCATCCCCCACAGCTAATTACCTCTTGTACCACTATCCCCTCCCTACTAGATTGTAAGCTCCAAGGAGCAGGGCCCTCTAATCCCACTTGTATTGAACTGTATTGTTACTGTACTGTCTCCCTCCATAATGTAAAGCGTTGAGCAAACTGTTGGCGCTATATAAGTCCTGTATAATAATAATAATAATATTTATTTTTTTAATATATTGATTATGGCCAAAATTGTAGTATTTCAAATATATGTCAATGTATTTGGGAAGAATATTTTTAATATATATTTCAAATATATTTTTCTTCCATGTGGGTTGTCTTTGAAAAATGCACATAACAAGACCAGTTGCCGCTATGAATCAGCCGTCTCCTTCATAGCTGTTGTCTGATCATTATAGCAGGAGGAGAGCTCAACAGGTAAGACCTCAGAACAAGGGTTAGATAGTTATTGCAAGAATAGGACCAATTACTACATGTACTTAGTCCCATAGGGAACAAAACTGTAAAATACAAAATTATAATGATAGATCTTCTTTAATCTTTACAGCAAGGAAGGTCACTGCCCCAGAACCAGCATGCAACTGATTCCCACTGAAAATCTCATCATTTGCATCATACGCGCAGCAGCCCATCCAGGCAGAGTAGGCAATAAAAACCTTGAAGCTTTGGTACAGTACAGAGCACACTAGGTGGTCTGCGCATATTATTTATAAATAGACATACCATCTTCCAATGACTTTTTTGATCTGAACTATAGTGAAAAAAAACTGAACATCACTTTGTACACTTAGAACACACTGTAAATACAGTATGTAATTACTCAGCCAAGCTTAATAAGTAAATGTTTTCATTCCGGTAAGCAAACAGATATTTTTCCTTGGAAATGTAACATACAGCTTGGCTATAAATATCAGATTTGCCTTATAGATAATTAATATTTGCTGTACTTCTTTAAAACAATATTTACACTCCATATTTTTTATAGCGATTGCACATTTAATTTAATTCAGCCAGTTTAATTAGGCTGTGTTAACTTCACTCCTTGCTGTTTGTTTTGTTATTATCAGCTGCCATTAATAAGAAATATTTTAATGAGCCTGAATCGCATTAAGGATGACAGATAACGCACCCGACCGATTCTTTCTCCAAGGATGACTTCTTCGTGTTCCAATACCCATTTGTCCTGATATGGGAGAAAATGAAAGGAAAACAATTATTTGTCATTGCAACTAACAATAAAATAACTGTAGATTGCTGCTCGATTATTTACATTTGTACTGCTAGTCCTTCGCAGTCTGCCTGCAAATATCTTTTATTTTTTTGGAGTAGAGCTCATAAATCGGACTCCTTCTGTGCCTCATGGGATGCAGTACCAGTCTGAAGATATTTACTATTAATTACTGGTATTTAGACAATGCATGTAGAATGTACACTGTATTACATTTTGTACATTCACAGCAGTCCCTGCTCTCAAGGAGCTTACAATCTACGGTCCCTATTTTACACCCATATACTTGGGCCAATTTAGACAGGAGCCAATAAACCTTTGTCTTTGGAGTGCTGGAAGAAACTGGAGTATCCAGAGGAAACCCATGCAGGTACAGGGGGGAAATACAAACTTCATGCAGATATTGTCCTGACCTAGTACTTCAAGGTAGAAGTGCATTCAATGGCTATAAAAATAGAAACTCTGTCCTTGTAGCAGAAATAGGCTCACCTTTGCCATTAGCAAAATATAGAACAACATAAGCAGACACATGCATGAGCAGAGACATTTCAATTGCTATTCATGTCCACAGATTACTAAGAAAGGGTTTAACCACTTGCCCTCCAGAGGATTTACCCCCCTTCCTGATCAGGCCATTTTTTGCATTACGGCGCTGCGTTATTTTAACTGACAATTGCGCGGTCATGCAACGCAGCACCCAAATGAAATTGATGTCATTTATTTCCCACGAATAGAGATTTCTTTTGGTGGTATTTGATCGCCTATGCATGTTTTATTTTTTGCACTATAAAAAAAAGATCGACAATGTTGAGAAAAAAACAATATTTTGGACTTTTTGCTAATAAATATGTCCAGTAAAAAAATTAAAACCTCAAAATTCATAAAAAATTTAGGTCAAAATGTATTCTGCTACATGTCTTTGACAAAAAAAAATCCCAATACGTGTAAATTAATTGGTTTACATGAGCGTTATAGCGTTTACAAATGGCGGTATAGATACTGGGCTTTTTTGTTTTTTTTTATTTTTACTAGTAATGGCAGCGATCAACGACTTATAGCAGGACTGCGGTACTGTTATGGGCATTCTGACACGGGGGGGGGGGTAACTGACTTGGTGTCACTGACATCCCCAATGACACCAATACAATGGTCAGTGCTAATAAAAAGCACTGACACTGTACCAATGGCACTGGGCATGAAGGGGTTAACATGTGGGGTGATCAAAGGGTCAACGGTGTGTCATTTTAATTGATGTTCTGTGTTTGTGCTTCACTGTAAGCTGTGCGCAGCCATACAAAGCAGTGTGCAGGAGCTGGCAGATGACAGGGAGGAGAACTGTTTTACCCTGTAGTAGTATTTCTGCTATAGGGTGGACCTAAAGTGGTTAATATTTAAAATGGTTAATATATATATATATATATATATATATATATATAAATAAAACATGATAATTGGAGTGAACATTGCAAACTATAGAACTTTAGGGTTTTTCCCTAAAGCAGTCTTGAAGGAGTACAATAAAAGGGTCAAGACATAAGAGACCCAAACAAAAAATGTGCTACATGGGAGGCAGCCTAGGTGGAAGAATGAGAGAGAAACCAGCTGGTCCAGGACAATGGAGCATACCATCAGCCCAAGTACAGCAATTGTGATACCAGGATCAACACCAGAATACAAGGCCCATCTTTACCTGCCAAAAAATTTACAGTAGGCTAAGGATCATCTGCAGTGGACTGATGATAACTATGTATTTTGTTACATTGAGTAAAAGTGGATGTAAACCCTTACACATACAAATGAAGTGACTGGCCTCAGGTAATACACAGAGATTAAACAAATCCTCCTACATAAGATGTACTTGTTTATCTGGAGGATTCTCTTCTCTGCTTCAAAGTCCTGAATTTATAAATCTCATCTGAGCTTTCAGAAATCATGGGGCAAGGAGCTGAAATGACACTTTGCAGGGTTCATTGAGACCTGATTGGAGGAAAGAGCCCCCCCCCTTCCGTCACACAGCACACATGAACAGATCTGATGCTGTCAATCACAGACTGTCACTTCCTGTCACTTTTTTTCTCTTGGTGTCAGTAAAACCTGTAAGATGTATCTCTTGCAGATAGCAGAGGAATGAGGCAGCAGACAGAAATGGCACTTAGTGCTCCGGATTGAGACAAGTACACACTATACAGGGATATGCTTTCTTCATATTTAATGTCTGAGGTTTACAACCACTTTAAGGTATTAATGGTGAGGTGTTATGACAGTGTGTGGCATAATGTTTCTTGATGAACTCATAAACAGGAGGTATAGAAAAGATCACCCACTCTTCAACTCGGGGAAATCATGTGGTGCACTAATATTTATTTTATTAGCTTCAAATTTGAGACATTAAAGCAGAACTTCACTCTCTCAATAAGCATTGACTAATTCTAATCCTTATGCTGCTAGGATTAGTAAATAGATAGGAAATTCTATCATATTTACTTGTTTTAAACTTTTTTTTTCCATTTCTTCAGTTACTTTCCTGGCTTCCATGCCTAGGCAAATTACGTCATCCATCCCAGGAGTCTTCAGGAGGGGTTTTCTCAGCTAAGCACACCCTCCTGCCTTCATGCCTAAGCTAAGGGCAGATGGATTCCAGGAAGTAAATGCTACATGAATTGTCTGCCCTTACTCAAGATAGCCACAACCAGAAATCCTGGAAGGTGTTTTTCTTCAATAATTCTATTTGATTGTGGCATTGAAATACAATAATACAAAACAGAACCTAGCTCACCCACACAGGGGCCTAAACTGTGTTTTTCAATGTGATTTATCAGGAAAGTAAAGCATGGAGACATGGATGGAAGGGTAAGTTTGCTTTGAATATTAAAAATTAATTAAACAGCATTTTTGGTTTGTGGTGCTCAGATGCAGTGCAGATCCTCTTTAAAGGACCCTTGAGGAGTCACTGCTTTAAGGATGAAATTCTGGGCAAAGGTCCCTGCATGAATACGTAACTGGAGAGGAGTTTCTGTTTTTCAGGTTACTGTGTGAATATGACCCATGCTGGTATTGTCATGGTTTACACTTTGGAGCCATTCTATACACAGATGCTCTTTGGTAATGGTATGCAGACTTCTTTTTATATCAACTAACTGTTTTTTTAGTAAGGCTAGACATAGATGATGCAATTTTCTTTCCTGCAACCACGGGTCAATCATTCACAATCAGTGTTAAAGGGGGAATCCCTCCTGCACCTCTACTGTGGTCTGCCTGTGGGGAGCCTTCCGTGCTGGCAGAACACAAGGATCACTGTTGGCGACTATAGCCACCAGCAGTAATCACATGCAAAAAAATCCGACAGGCTGGTTGTACTGAAGTAGATTGATGGATAGGTTTCAGTACAACCAGTCTGCCTGTAGATCAGGGGCGGACTGACCATTTGGAAACTCGGGCACTGCCCGAGGGCCCGGGGTCAGTAGGGGGCCCCACGAGATGCCCCTTGTACCTTTTTCATGGGCTTTTTTGAGTTTGGGCAAGGACACAGGGGCCCCATGATCCCCTATTGCCCGGGGGCCCCATGATCCCCTATTGTTGTCAGTCTGCCCTGCTATACATGGTTGAAATATTGTTTGTTCCCTGCTTAACTGGTCAAGATTCGGCCCATCTATAGGCTGCTTAGGAATTTTTGCTAGCTGGCAAGATAGCACATAGGGACCATCTTTCTAACTACACTTGGACTGGAATGTAATCACTGAAAGTAATTACATGATTATAGTAAGTTGTGAACCACAAACCTAGCACTAAGCCCTGGTTCACACTGATGCGGTGTAGAATTTGCAGCGTTTTCAGTGCGAACTCCGCTCCGCATCAGAATCGCACCCCGTTCATGCGAGCTGCTGTGGGTGTGTATGTTAAGTTAAGAACACCCTGAAAGCGGTCCGCAAAACGCGGTGCAATGTGCAGAATCGGATCGCATAGGTGTGAATACCCATGCGATCCGATTCTAGTGCGGACCAAAAAAAGGGTCCTGCATGTTTTTGGTGCGGGTGCGGTGCAGTTAGAGCCATACAAAATGTATGGCTCCAATCGCACCGCACACAAATCGCATGTGATTTGCACAGGAATGCGGTGCGGTTCCTGTGCGAATCACATGCGATATACCGCACCGCATATATGTGAACCCTGGAGGGTGAGAGTCCCTATCTCAATGTTTACAGAACACAAGCAGATAAGAATATGTATAGTTTCCCAAAATCAAAATATATAAATGATTTTAAAAGCCTGTTTACGACCACCAATACTGGAGTTTCATCATAATGTATGGATTCTTTCTACAAAGTTGACATTTTTATTACATGAAGAAAATCAAGTTTGCTACATTTTGTATTCATATTTACGGTACGAATACAGATAATCTCTGTTTGTGAAAAGTGATAAAAAGACAGATTCCTACCTTTACAATGGCTTTACTAAGGATAACACCACTCTTTTTGGTGACCAATTGTTTGGTCTTCATAAAATGGTCAATGAGCAAAGGAATGGTTGTATAGCCTTCACCTTCCAGCCTGTACATGTTCTTAGAAAAAAAAAAAAAAAGATCAAAAGTCATTCTGAGGTCTCTTTGGGGTTTTAACTGTAGATTTCTATGTGCTACAATTGTATTTAGTTAGTATTATTCCCACAAGAGATGCAAACAGGAAACCGAAAAAGATAATATCCTTACAATAAACTCTATGCAATATTTCATATTGATGTACAATAATCAGAGACTCTCAGAATCTGATTGCAGACTTCTCATTTTTTGCCACAGATCCAAAGTCACCTCTTATCTGACTAGGACTGATTGGAGATTGATTATTCAGAATTTAGTATAATATGATACAGCCACTTTTCATAACCATTTTTCCTAGGAACCTTAGGGTTCCTCCAGAGATTGCTAGGCGTTCCCTGAGCAATGAACAGTAAGTCACTATTATTATTATTATACAGTATTTATAAAGCGCCAATAGTTTGCTCAGCGCTGTACATTACAAAGGGGGACAGAACATGTGACAGAACAATACCAATACAATGCAAAACATGAGGGGATTGAGGGCCCTGCTCTTTCAAGCTTACAATCTAGGAGGGAGGGGATGGTGGCACAGGAGAAGATAGCTGTGGGGGATGGAGTGGTAGGAAGAGTGGAGGAGGTCGGCAAGTTAGCAGGGGGTGGGGTAGGCTTCCCTGAAGAGATGGGTTTTCAGGGTGCGCCTAAAGGAGAGGAGAGTAGGTGATAATCTGGTGGGTTGGGGCAGGGTGACACCCTGGAGAAGTCCTGGAGGCGGGCATGGGAGGAAGAGACCAGGGAACTAGAGAGAAGGAGGTCTTGTGAGGAGCGGAGTGTGCGTGCTGGGTGGTACTTGGATATTAGGTCAGTGATGTAGTTCGGGGCAGTATGGTGGACAGCTTTGTACGTCAGTGTTAGGATTTTGAATTTGATCCGTTGCGCACTATTGACATCAATAATATTTTTAGCTGGTAAGTGAACATTCTTCCCATTGACTACGTATACACCTATATAAGAAGGCCCTGCTCCAATGACCATCAACATAAGGGAACATTTCACTGATCACCAATCCAAGAAGTCTCTTTTCTTCTTTCTGACCCCCAGTGTAAGGGGGAAAGTCAATTACCACCAATGTAAAGGGTAAACTTTTTTGGGAAACTACTATCTCTTGTTCCCAGAATGCACTTTCACTCAAAACAAACTATAAATTGATATACCGTTGATACTTATTTCCCACTCAAGTTGCACACTACATCCTAGGTCATGGCAGGTCTTGTTTTCGGGGGTTGCTTGGAACCAGGCATTTATACTCACATATGGTGGACCTGCTCAATTGTCCATGCTTTGTGGACCCAGATCTGTCTACAATGTGTTGCATATACTCCTAGAGCAGCGGTTCTCAACCTGGGGGTCGCGACCCCTTTGGGGGTCGAACGACCATTTCCCAGGGGTCGCCTAAGACCATCAGAAAACACATATTTCCGATGGTCTTAGGAACCGAGACACAGCTGCTGTCTCAGGCGATGTGTGGGCGGGATGATACGCTGCTCCTGTCACCTGGCCACACCTCCGGGATCGCTCAGCAGCTCCGCCTCCTCGCCGCTGATTGGCCACCGGAACTGTAGCTCAGGAGAGGCACACAGGCGGCCAATCACCGACGAGGAGGTGGAGCTTGGAGAGGAGGAGCCGAGCGGCAGCTCGCGTACATCAAAGAAGACCGAGGGAGCTGCCGGAGCGAGTGAAGAGGAGAGCGGCCAGAGAAGGAAGACAGCTGACAGGTAAGTGAGAGAGCGAGCCCAGGCTGGAGCAGGGGTCAGCAAAGTAAGTATCATTGGTGTCAGTGGGAGGAATAGTGCCCCATCATTTGTGTCACTAATACCAACGATGGGGCACTATTCCTCCCCCCACTGACACCAACGATGGGGCACTATTCCTCCCCCCACTGACACCAACGATGGGGCACTATTCCTCCCCCCACTGACACCAACGATGGGGCACTATTCCTCCCCCAACTGACACCAACGATGGGGCACTATTCCTCCCCCAACTGACACCAACGATGGGGCACTATTCCTCCCCCCACTGACACCAACGATGGGGCACTATTCCTCCCCCCACTGACACCAACGATGGGGCACTATTCCTCCCCCCACTGACACCAACGATGGGACACTATTTCCCCCCCCCCCCTGACCCCAATGATGGGGCACTATTCTCCCCTCCACCACACTGACATCAATGATGGGGCACTATTCCTCCCACTGACACCAATGATGGGGCACTATTCCTCCCACTGACACCAATGATGTGGCACTATTCCTCCCACTGACACCAGTGATGGGGCACTACTCCCACTGACACCAGTGATGGGGCACTACTCCCCCCACTGACACCAGTGATGGGGCACTATTCCTCCCACTGACACCAATGATGGGGCACTACTCCCCCCACTGACACCAATGATGGGGCACTACTCCCCCCACTGACACCAATGATGGGGCACTATTCCTCCCACTGACACCAATGATGTGGCACTATTCCTCCCACTGACACCAGTGATGGAGCACTACTCCTCCCACTGACACCAGTGATGGGGCACTACTCCCCCCACTGACACCAGTGATGGAGCACTACTCCCCCCACTGACACCAATGATGGGGCACTACTCCCCCCACTGACACCAATGATGGGGCACTATTCCTCCCACTGACTCCAACGATGGGGCACTATTCCTCCCACTGACACCAACGATGGGGCACTATTCCTCCCACTGATACCAACGATGGGGCACTATTCCTCCCACTGATACCAACGATGGGGCACTATTCCTCCCACTGACACCAACGATGGGGCACTATTCCTCCCACTGACACCAACGATGGGGCACTATTCCTCCCACTGACACCAACGATGGGGCACTATTCCTCCCACTGACACCAACGATGGGGCACTATTCCTCCCACTGACACCAACGATGGGGCACTATTCCTCCCACTGATACCAACGATGGGGCACTATGCATCCCACTGACATCAGTGATGGGGCACTATTCCTCCCACTGACACCAGTGATGGGGCACTATTCCTCCCACTGACACCAGTGATGGGGCACTATTCATCCCACTGACATCAGTGATGGGGCACTATTCCTCCCACTGATACCAACGATGGGGCACTATTCCTCCCACTGATACCAATGATGGGGCACTATTCATCCCACTGACATCAGTGATGGGGCACTACTCCTTCCACTGACACCAATGACATGGCACTACTCCTCCCACTGCAAAATTACAGTTATGAAGTAGCAATGAAAATAATTTTATGGTTGGGGGTCACCACAACATGAGGAACTGTATTAAGGGGTCGCGGCATTAGAAAGGTTGAGAACCACTGTCCTAGAGGCTACCATTTCGATGACACCAAGCAAGGCATTGCTCAAGTTGAAACCAGAAGAACTCTTCAAACACAAGAGTTATGACCTGTATAATCAGGACCACCAAACAAGTTATAGCCAAAACATGGCTAACCAACACCCTACCCTTGGAAGCTGTCAAAGCTAAGTTAGGGGCCTTTCACACTGATCAGTTTTTGATCAGTTTTTCATTTAAAAAAAGGAGAGGAAAAATGTATTAAAAATGCATCCCTTTAAATTCTATGGAACTTTTTACATCGGTCAGTTGCATTTCGGACTGCTTTCACACTGCTTTGATGAAAAAAATGCTGTAAAAACACTTACTGCATCCCTTTAAATCCTATGAACCGCTTCACACCAGTCAGTTGGGTTTTTAAATGTAATTTTTTGTGCACGTTTGGTGCAATGCACTGGATGCTAATGATAAATTGACTGCTAAACTCACTGAAACCATGTGTAATCACAAAACCTGGAATCCATGGATCTTGAAATGTATGCCCCCAGACCATCGTCTCCTATACCTATGAGAGGTTGTTCCTTTTGCCCTCAATTGACACACCACCATCTAGCTTTCTCCGATTCCCTAACCCCCTTCCGCTCTCCAACTCTCTTGTCACCATTTTTCTCTTTCTTCTTTTACCTATTTCCTTCTCTCTTTTCTCTTCTCACTAGTTGTCACAGGGCTTTGGTTTTGAAGCCAGATATTGGTCAAATACACACATGTCTTATATCATTTGCAACTCTTTGACCTTACCCTAACTATTGGCCTGCGAGCCATGCTGAAGCCCCACATATACTGTTTTGGGCTGTGCAATCTGGTGAAAATAATAAAATTATTGAACAACAAGGGAGGAACTTTTCCACTTACCTTTACTGTAAACAAGCATTTCTTTACTGATTAACATGTTAGAGAATAGTACAATTTTACCTGCCCACATTTCTCTGTCCTTTATCATTTTAGTTATTTAATTTCATTATTATTACTGAAAATAATTTGGTGGTATAGAGCAGCTCTGGGTGTCAAATATGCAAATAGCATCACATTCCTTATTTTTTTATTAATCCATACATCTACCACTTGCTGTTTAGGCTTATGTACAGGGAGCTGTAGATAAAGTAATTATTACCAGAGGTTCCTGGAGACCTGAAATTTATTACAAGAGTTTATCCATGTTAACAAGGTTGAGAAAGGATGCTCTAGCCAGATAAGACATAACATACAATCTGTATACAGTAGGCTGTACTACATATTTTGCTTGCTCATTGTATACCTTACTAAGGGTAGCACCCCTTTGATAAATAGAAGATCTGGTGAAATATTGCAAGTCATATAAACACAGTTGCTTACATCTACACACTGAATGATGAAATGTCTTGGCTGTCCATCCCAAAGTACAGAGAGTACATATTCTTGCTTTCCCTGACTCTCTCGAACAAGGAAGTCCCCATTGTTTAATAGCAGTCCCTGGACTTCAGTCCGTGGAATAGCACCATGGTACCAGCTCTGCTGCGAGAGTGGCTTCTGGACATCAGGAACCAATGGAACAAGAGGTGGGAGCTGTAAAAAACAAACATACAATGTAATAGTTAGTGCTGGATTTATAGAAAATTATTCATAATTTCATTGAACATGAAAGAACATTGAAAAAATCTGAAGAATATATTTTAAAAAAAATCTGAAGAATATATTTTAAAAATATATATTTTTAAAAATATGTATTTTTAAAATATATTCTTCATATTTTTTAACATATAAAAAAGTAATTTTAACATATATTTTTACATATATTTGTAAGTGCATTCCAAAAATGTAGATTTGTATTTTTAAAGACATGCAGTATATTTGAAAATGTATTTTTAAAAATATTTTTCATTTATTTTGTAATAAGAATGCATTGCAACATACTATATATACATATATATACTGTATGTTGAAATGCATTTTTATTACAAAATATATAAAAAATTTTAAAAATGCATTTAAAAAAAAATAATATATATATATATATATTTTTTTTTTTTCTTAATGTATTGAATATAGCCAAAATTGTAGTATTTCAAATATATGTCAATATATTTGGTCAGAATATGTTTAAAATTTATTTCAAATATATTTTTCTTCCATGTGGGAAGGAGGTCAACTGCAGGTGAATATACCTGTTTGTGAACTCTGACTTGTCTCTCCAGCTTTTAAAACTGACATGGAAAGCAAGCTGCATTTACCCATGATTACAACCCCTATTTCATTTTTTTAAACCCAATTGAACTTTCAGTTTTTATCAACTAAATACATTCCAATTGCATAAAAAAAAGGTGTGCAAAGTGTTCAAGCTGTTTTCTTTGCAAAGCAGCTACAACCCATGTAGGAATGCCTGACCCCTTCCAGCATACTATAGAGAAGGACAATTGCTTTCTTTGTGGAAGTAGAAGGAACACAATCTTTGTTGATTACAGACCTATAGGTCTGATTCAGCAGGGGGCAGACTGACCGTTAAAGCACTTGGGCACTGCCCGAGGGCCCAGGGTTAGTAGGGGGCCCCATGAGATGCCCCTGGTACCTTTCTGAGGCTTTTTTGGGTGTGGTTTGAGTGTGTGCGAGGACATAGGGGCCCCATGATCCCCTATTGCCCAGGGGCCCATGAGTTGTCAGTCCACCACTGGCAGGGGGCATGTTGAACCTCTGCACAGAGACCACTGCTCCCCAACAAAAAAGCAAGGGTCCTTCTTTATAGCATGCTGGCAAGAGACAGGTTTTTCTACTTATGCTGTGGCTGCTTTCTAAAGAAAATAAACAGCAAGCTTTTTTTATGCACCTGGAATGTAATTATCTGGCTTTCACTGAAAGTGCAATCAGGCTTTTAAAGCAAATGTGTTTTTAAGCAAAAAAAAAGAAGAAAAAGAGCAGCTACAAAAAATATTATCTAATGTAATGTTTACAAAAAGATGTTTTTATTTCATTCTATAGCCAGATTTAAAAAAAAAAATGTAATGTGGCTTTCTTGCAACCATGGCAACAATGGGGGCGCTTTCTTTACTGTGTATAGACCTCTTCCCGAAATATAATTTCCTGCCCATGCTCACTGTCTTTCCCAGTTTATTAGACTGGGGAGGATTATGTGATTATAGCAGGCAGACATCTCACTTAGCACCCTAGAAGTGACTAAGTATGTGCAAATTTCAGCACAATAGCAGCAAGTAAAGCTCAGCAATTAAGTTTCCTAAAATCTTTGCAATTTAGATAACTAACCAGGAAGATTGTTTTTTATTATTTACAAAAATGAAGTCTATAAAACAGCAGGATTGCCTGATAACAAGAATTGGTAAACATTAGCCTTAATGGCTGGGATCTCAAATGACAACGTGATGTTTGAGGACTCAGCTTGATAGTTTTTCACCAGATTTTGATACCCTGCAGCAAGTTATACAATATGAAAAGTAGGAAAATGCCTTAAGCCTAGTACACGCGATCAGAAAATTGTATGAAAAATACCGCTTTCAAAAGGGATTGCACGATAATCTGATCGTTAGTACTCTTAGATTGTAAACTGCAAGGATCAGGGCCCTCCTATCCCTCTTGTATTGAACTGTATTTTTCATGTATTGTCTCCCGTTATACTGTAAAGCGCTGAGCAAACTGTTGGCGCTATATAAATCCTGTATAATAATAATAGTACACAGCTTTTGTCTGAAATTATTTAAAGAGACAAGCATGAAAATTTTTCTTGTACGATACCAGATTGTACAATTTTCATTCAAACAGTACAGTTTTTGTCTGAAAATACAATAACAAAAACATATCACTTCCAAATTTGTATTCTGTCCTACGAGAATTTTCATAACTTTAATAACCTTTTCATTATCGATATGAGACTAGCATGCGAAAAAGGATGATTATATCTGCAAAGCTCATTCTCCCTGCTGAATGGAGAGCCTTAGCTTTGACTCAGCAGGAGTTGTGCTGGACCGCTGCAGAGGGACCAATGCTTGCACACAGAGAGAAAGGGTCCTTACCGTCAGCATGCTGACAGGGGACAGGCTTTTCTACTCAAGCTGTGACTGCTTTCTATAGAAATCAAAGCTTAAAGTGTTCCCAAACCCAGGACCCTGAATCCACTATATCTGGTCTCCCACAGTACCCAGAACATGGAAATGCAATTATTTTAGTAAATATAAACTGCTAAATACCTTTTCTCACCAGCAGTTAGAACAGTCTTGTGACTTCTATCAGTGTCCAACAGAGCACTGGTTAAAGCTTGTAGAAGGAGTTTTAATTCTCTCCTATGAGGCTGCAGGACCTCTGACCGTATGTTTGGACAATGCTGATTGGTCCTGTGCTGATCACATGCTCCCTCCCAAGAAAAAAAACCTTTCTAGCAATACACACTAAACTGAGCATGTTCAGAGTGACTCCAAGTCTCTGTTTTATCAGAAGTAATATTGGGGACAGTAGAGGAAAGGGAGGATCAGAGAAGACAGGATCAAACATCCTTTTTACACAGTGTGGAGGATTAACCCTTTAGGTTCCACAGTGAGTATAACAAGCATGTTTTACTGCATATACAGACTGATTTTACTGTTGTGGGATTAGTAACACTTTAAGACTTTTGTTTTGAAATGTATTTAGCCGATTTGAACTGAAAGGTCAAATTAGGCTTTGCCTAATTATAATTAAAGTGCTTGGTAGATATAAGAAATGTGATGCCTAAGTGTATGGGGCCTAACTGTGGGGTTTTTACTACAGCTGGAGATCAGGCTCACTTCTGCATAAAAACCAATCAGCTTCCAGGTTTTATTTCCAAAGCTTAATAGAACAAGCTGAGGTTAGAAGCTGATTGGTATCTATGCTGAAGTGCGCCTGATTTTGCACTCTCCAGCTTTAGTAAATAAACCCTTGTGTTACTTGTAGAAAAATTGTCAGGGACTGAGGTGTCAGTTTATGAACCAGCGGTAATAGATCGCTGCTCAGTTCTCCGGCATTCTCGGAGAACACAGTTCTCCTGTGAATGCAGTTTATGAAGCAGTTCTCCGAACGAAGGGAGAACGGTCTCCAAACGCTGGAGAACGGTCTACAAACTCTGGAAAACGGCTCATTTTACTATAATCTCACGAGATTACAGTAAAAGATCAGTTTACTAAACAGAGGTAAATTATCTCTGCTTAGTTTTCGGTCCCTCTGATTCTCCAGCTCTGGGCTGGAGAATCTGGAGGGAGAACACAGATCTCCAGAGAAGGGCTGACATGATCTCCTGAGTGTCATAAACTGTGAATGACCAGAGAATAGCTGAGATCTGTTGAATCGCAGCTATTCTCTGTGTCATAAACGGACACCTGAGACCAGAGGAGAAATTGAAGGTCCAGCAAGGAGATAGGGCAGAGGAGATGACCACATACCAGCAATAAAAGAATACTATTGTTACTCTGTGTAGAGTGTTTAGTACAACAGCAAAAGCACACTTTTTTTTTTTTTTTAAAGTAATCTGAACTTGGAATGAAAAATAATGAGGTAGACCCAAACATGTACTATATATGTGTATAGTTACAGTACATAGGTTGAAAAAAAGACACAAATCCGTCTAGTTCAACCACTAGAAAAAATACATTAAAAGAAAACTTACATATACAAAACCCTATACCTACTGTATAAAGCTTGATATAATTTGCTCCAGGTGGGAAAAATAAATTCCTTTTTGATCCCACAGGAGGCAATCTGATATTCCCTGGATCAACTAACCAGATGTTAATAGATCCTCATGCACATGGGCAGAAAAAAATGCCACTGTCTGGAGTTTTTTGTATTCCTCGAAATGCAATTCTATTTTAGCCACACACATCAGAGGTTTAGATCAGCATTTTAGGTGCAGTATTTAAAGGCATAAAAACACACACCAAAAAGTGTGTTCAAAGAGGATCCTATGAGCTTAAGTTACAAGCGTACGCATGGAAACGTACCCATATGCACATAAATGTATTCCTATGGCCAGAATAAATTAAAAATTGTGACATTAGAGGCCTTTTTCTACCAAGCTCCAGTAGAAGAAAAAAAACACCATATTTTGGGGGATTAAATTCATATGCCATGTGCATAAGGCCTTATCTATAAGGGTTATATTTGTGCATTTAGGAATGCATCCAACTCTTTTTTTTAAACAACCTAGTGAGCTGGCCAGAACTAGTTCTTGAGGGAGTCTATTCCACATTTTTCACAGCTCTTACTGTGGAGAAGCCCTTCCATATTTGGAGGCTATATCTTCTTTACTCCAGATGTAAAGAGTGCGCCCTTGTCCTCTGTGATGACCTGAAACTGAGTAACTCCACACCAAGTTCACTATATGGACCTTATGTATATACTGTATATCATATCCCCCCTTAATCTCCTCTTCTCAAGAGAGAATAAATTCAGTTCCTCTTATCTTTCCTCATAGCTGATCTCCTCCATGCCTCTTATCAGTTTGGTTGCCCTTCTCTGTACTTTCTCCAGTTCCCCAATGTTCTTTTTGTGAATTGGTGCCCAAAACTGAACTGTATATTCCAGATGAGGTGTTACTAATGATTTGTACCGGGGTAATATGATATCTCTCTCTCTGGAGTCTATACCTCTTTTAATACAAGAGAGGATTTTGCTCGCTTTAGAAACCGCAGCTTGGCATTGTATGCCATTATTAAGCTTGTGATCTACCAGAACCCCCAGATCCTTCTCCACCATTGATTCCCCCAGTTGTACCCCCCCAGTATGTATGATGCATTCATATTCTTAGCCCCCAAGTGCAGAACCTTATATTTATCAACATTAAACCTCACTTGCAAGTTTTCACATGCTACCTTACCTGGATACAGGGTGCTGATTTGAAAACAATGTCTTATAAGTTCTCATGCACACTTGGTGTTTTGATAACGCTGGTAATGTTAGCTGTGTAAAGTCACGATAAAAACCTGAGTTTTTCCAGTTTATTTTAGCATTTTTGCATTAGCGTTTAGCGGCATTTTGCCACGGTTAGCAGCTTTTTCCCACATTTGCGATTTTTAGCGTTTTTTTTTTCCCCAAAAACAAATTGGGGGGGGGGGTCAAAAAAAAATTTGGGGGGGTCAAAAAACTTCCAAAAACGCTGGTTTGCGGCATTTTACCGCGTTTTTCAGCATAGAGCATTTTTACAGCTATAAAACCACCAGTCCTTGTTTTTTTTTCAGTCAAAAAACGATGATTACAGTCTATATGTGAATGGACACATAGGATAAAATGCTGGGGGGGGGTTTACTAGCTGTAGAACTTAAAAAAATCAGAGCAAAATGAAAACTTCAAAAGCCAAAAGCAGCCGCTGTAAAAACGTCAAGTGTGCATGAGGACTAAGTGTCAGCATGTAAACAATCATAAAGCTGGCCATCCACAATTGGAGTTTTCTTAGATCCGCCTGTAAGCTAATTAAAATGAATCTAACAGATCCCTCCTCCATGCTATACTGAGCGGATGGATGAATCTCCCGCAGCAGCTATTCAGACAGTGGCTGTCAGACTACTCGAACAGTAGCTGCATCTGATTGGATTGATTGATTCAAGCACTTTTGTTTTTTCAATCAAAGGTTGTCGGGAGGGGGAGTGGTGACAGGACCATCCACAAAATAAATTTTGCCCATTTCATCAGCAACTGGCCAAAATTCACATGGCATATGGCCAGCTTTATGCCCCAAACACTGAATGAGAGGGAAGTAAAAATAAAAATGAAATGTATTGCTTCACTGAAAACTGCTTGTCTCTGGCATAATGATATGATTAATAAGTCTTCTCAGCTTTCTGTTTAGACTAGCTGTTTTTCAGGAAAATGAAATTTTGAAGACAGCTGCACTGACAGTTCCCTTTTCAGTGATGATGACATGCCATTTTTCTTACACAGCTATTTATATCCTTAAAATGACTATTATCATGTCATTTATTTAGTAAGCTATGAATTATAATTTCTCCAGTGACAGAAGAGGAACGAGAACCATAAGAAGACGTGTGATGAATCTTTCTGGGCATCTGAATGTGATCTGAAAAATCTTCCAAATGGTCAGGAGATCAGAAATACTGCTCCAATACAGAATTACATATAAACATACAGCATACTTTTATATTGTGTTCCGCTGTGCTTTGTCTTTAGCTATGATCAACACAATGGGGGGATTTATTAAAACTGGAGAGTGCAAAATTTTTTTAGAAACCAATCAGCTTCCAGGTTTTATTGTGAAAGCTTAATTGAACAAGCTGAGGTTAGAAGCTGATTGGCTACCATGTACAGCTGCACCAGATTCTGAGTGCGACAGTTTTAGTAAATCTCCCCTATTAAGTAAATTGGTATTACATAAGCTGCTTGCAGAATTTGTTTGTGCAAGTCCATGGGAAAGGAAACTTAATTGAAAAGAATTATTAGTTCTGACATTGCACCCTTCTAGAATGTTACTGGTTGACAATTCTGATTTACAGAACAAAAAGTGGATCAATAGGAGACAGTGGGGTGTATTTGTAAAACATTCTGCAGAGCTGTTCATACCGTGAAACAACATGTACATTCATTATGGGTGAATGGGGGCAAAAGCTAACGCAATTAGGCAATTTCCTCTCCAGGTCAAAATGTTCTTCATGGAAGGGGCCTGTACACACCAGAATGTGGTGCGGGAAACCCGTGTTCTGTGTGCGTTTCCCATACTGTGTTCAAAATGCACTGCGGTTGAAATCTGCAGCGAGTGTCATTATTAAGTTAATGCAAAATGAATGTCACCAGCACACCGTGGATCTCCATTAAGGGTCCAAAGATTTAATCCGCACTCACATACTTACAGCAAAGGAAAGTTTCTTTGCTTTGCTGTAACTATGAGAGTGCGGATTAAAGCTTTGGACCCTTCATGGAGATCTGCGGTGTGCTGGGGACATTCATTTTGCTCTGATTTTCTTGGTTCCAGTCGACGATCGTTGCAGCACCCATTTACACACACAGCCATCTTGTGATGCAGGAACGTGTGCATTTGGATCTCTCAAAATTTCAATATTAAGTTAATGAAACCCCCAAATGCAGGTCACAATCACAGTGCTCCTGCCTGCACCGCACAGTAGTACCATGCAATCCCATTGCTGTATGTTTTTTTAAAGTAGTGCATGCACTACTTATGGTGCAGTCTGGCACAATTTCAGTAATTTCAGATGAATGGGCTGAAATTGCACTGCACCCGGATCGCGCGTGCATCGCACAGGAATGCACAGCGCATTCCTGTGCAAACCATGGTATGAACCAGCCCTAAATCAAGAAAATCTTGCTATATGGGAACTATATAGAGTTGATGATCATAGGACATAATTACTTATTTCCTATGATTGTCAGCTCCATCTAATGGACATAATGCAATATTTTTTTGATTCACTCTCCTCAGTATGAAGAATAACATTTGATCTGGAAAAAATAGCCTAATAACATGGTGATATACTGACTACCATAGTTGTATGTTCAAGATTTCAGCTTCTACTTTTTCAGTAAAGAATTTTATGTATAGACAAATAAATACATTTATGAATTTTACAGAGTCGGGTTTTCCTTATTGGTACTTAAAAAATCCCATGGTAACACAATAACAATCAGTTTTGCCGTCATTCACACAAATAGGAGACATGGGAGGGAAGCTGTGTGTTGTCATGGGGACTTGAGGAAACAGCATTACCAGTGATTGTAAGATGTGTTTTCCCCTTTGCTCCATGACAGCATGACACATGAGATATAACAGATTTTACCTAGGAATGGGAAGCTGCAGAAACTCCACGACCAAACCTCAGATCTACATCATCAGAGACTTCTAGCTCAAAGTGCTTTGCAAAGATGCTGGAGCTTGGCCACAATGGTGATCAAAATATTTGTTCCAGTGGTACAGTGGCTGCCTCTGCCCATGAAACTGACAAAACCCTGGTTGGGTAAATTCAAAGACTGTTATTCCTTGTGAAGAGTAAGCCAAGGAAATAGGCATCTCATTCTCTCATAGACCCTCATTCCCTCATCGATGTGGGGGCTGTCCTGCCTATATTTTTGCCTTTACATAGTATTAGTAAACTTTTGTCAGTGTGTAAAGGTTTGGTTTGGTCTAGGTAGATGAGAACACATGGCCTTGTGATGAGCATAGAGTCGCTCTTCCTCTTCACTTGCTAGGTTGGCAAAGAACAACGCTAATATGATTTCTGGTTCTATGTGAAACTGGGAATTTCTTCTCAGTATGAAGGCTGGATCCATCTGTACAGTATCTCTTTGTTGAATTTAGAAAGGTATGGTCATCTTTTCTACAACCCACTTTGGTGTTCCTATCTATGTGTTAGAAACCTATATCAAACTTTCTCCAAAGGCTTGAAGGGAGGCTGGACTAGAGCTTTCAGCATCCAGGTGAGGTTCAATAGAACGCAAGTTAAGCCATAAGTAATAGAAACCTTTTATCTACTTATTTTAGGAATCTCAGAACCCAAACAGCTAGTCTATAATCAAAGAGCGCAAGGCTCCATCCTGTACTCTTAAAGTAGCTGATCTGAGACCTTTGTCCAGACCGGCTTGTAGAAAGTTCATAACTTTAAGAATATCTGGAGGCTTTAAAATGATCAATCTTCTGATTGCAGAAAGTCTGAAAAGTCCTCTAGGTACATACTGGGTCTAATATTTCCCCTTGAAAGCCAGGTAATAAGGTGTTGGGCCTCCGGGTATGGATAAAACACTGAGCTCTGGTAGAGGAGATCTAGAAGTAGATCTTGAAGTAGAGGGAGAATCTAGGGCTCTTCCACTGACAGGCATTTCAGAAGTATGAACAAAGCTTGTTTTGACCAGAGTGGACTCCTGAGTTAAGACACAATTCTCCTGGATTCAGGTGGTGGTGGTTCAGGTAGCCTGTTTAAGCTTTCCATTGCTGGGTCCTATGAAAGAATTGTTTTGGAGGGCCACACCCCATCCTGTGAGGCTTGCATCTGTGTACAGTAGGATCAGATTCTGGCATCTGATGTGAATGACACCAGGCTAGCCAACATTCTAGGGAATTTTGAAACAGTGGGGAGAGGGAAAATAAAGAGTCCAAAGTTTTGAAATCCCTATGTCATCTACACAGAATCTGGTGCTGAAGGTGTCTAAGGTGGAAGTGGGTCCAGCGCACAGCAGGAATAAAGGCCGCTATAAGGCAAGGTAAAGACACGGCTTGTCTTATGGAAATGAGAGGGGAGGACAAGGCATGAGAATCTTGATGAACCACTGACTATGTGCTGCCCAAGAACACTACCCTCTACCTGGATGGCCCTCACTGAGGAAACCCCATTTGGGACATCCAGGTAAAAGAAAACAGGGTCAGACCAGATAAGAAGTACAGATTCTATCTCTGTCATCTTTCCTGACCTAATAGGACAGGAGACCAATGGGTTCCTGAAGGAGCCATAATTTATAATTGCCCATTCCTATCCCTTTTCAGATAGGCAGATCCTATCTCTAACGTGAAATGAAATAGAAATCTTGTGAGCCACCAATTAATTATAAGATAGGTTCGGCAGCACCAAACACATACTCATCCAATGTGCATAAAAATTCAACAAATATCACAATGGTGCCGCGCTCCTAATTGTTATTAATTAAATATCATAAACATTGTTTTAAATTAAATTCATATAATAGTGTAAACACAATATATATATAAAAAATGAAGTGCACCCATAAAGTGATAATACACTGAAAATATCAGTCAATATTCAATGTGCACAAAAAATATAAACATGATTGATGATAAATGAGTGAAAAATAAATCAGTCTCTGATGATACTCGTGAAAAATCCCAGGTGATGTGAACTCCAATTCCCAGTGACTTGAATAATGATCTTATTATGCGCTCACCTCATATAAAGCCTATAAATAGGCTAAAAACGCTTGTGTTCCCCAAATGGGACTATATCCTTGAGTTGCACCGTAGCAGTAATGGTGGTTACTCCTTAACCATGTAGCAGTAATGGTGGTTACTCCTTCAATTGTGGCTCTCCTGCCACTATCCCCACAAAGATCTCTCACTCTCTTAATACACTGGAGCACTCCTCCTTGGTATATCCCTCATACAAAGCCTATGAATAGGCTAAAAACGCTTGTGTTCCCCAAATGGAACTATATCCTTGAGTTGCACCGTAGCAGTAATGGTGATTACTCCTAACAATGTAGCAGTAATGGTGATTACTCCTTAACAGCGTAGCAGTAATGGTGGTTACTCCTTAACAGCGTAGCAGTAATGGTGGTTACTCCTTAACAGCGTAGCAGTAATGGTGGTTACTCCTTACCAGCGTAGCCAGGGGTGGACTGACCATTTGGAAACTCGGGCACTGCCGAGGGCCCGGGGTCAGTAGGGGGCCCCATGAGATGCCCCTGGTACCTTTTTCATAGGCTTTTTTGAGTTTGGGCAAGGACACAGGGGCCCCATGATCCCCTATTGCTCGGGGGCCCCATGAGTTGTCAGTCCGCCCCTGAGCGTAGCAGTAATGGTGGTTACTCCTTCAATTGTGGCTCTCCTCTCCTGCCAATATCCCCACAAAGATCTCTCGTTCTCTTAATACACTGGAGCACTCCTCCTTGGTATATCCCTCAGTATAAGAAGAAATAAAGACATAGTGTCTTATCCTTTTAAAAATAACTACCTTTAATATGTGCCCATTGCACTCACATGTAAAAACAATATTAAGCGCTTTGTTATAAACAATTGCCAGCAGATGATACAAGTGCACCTCTCGCACTGTGTACTTGCCCTCCTTGAATGTCAGGTGACGTCACTGCCCCTCCCTACGCGTTACGCCGCAGGTCACGTGGCTTCATCGGGGGATTTGATTGAGATTGATTGAGACTGATTTATTTATCACTCATTTATCATCAATCATGTTTATATTTTTTGTGCACATTGAATATTGACTGTTATTTTCAGTGTATTATCACTTTATGGGTGCACTTCATTTGTTATATATATATTGTGTTTACACTATTATATGGATTTAATTTAAAACAATTTTTATGATATTTAATTAATACAATTAGGAGCGCGGCACCATTGTGATATTTGCAGATCCTATCTCTCCTGCTGTTCTGGGGGTAAGGAGAAAATTTTGTACAATACCACTATATACAGTATATACAGTTGTGCTCAAAAGTTTGCATACCCTGGCAGAAATTCTGAAATTTTGGCATTGATATTGAAAATATGACTGATTATGCCAAAACATGTTCTTTTATTGAAGGATGATGATCATATGAAGCCATTTATTATCAAATAGTTTTTTGGCTCCTTTTTAAATCATAATAACAGAAATCACCCAAATGGCCTGGATCAAAAGTTTCCCTCCCCTGGAATGTTTGGCCTTGGTACAGACACACAAGGTGACACACACGGGTTAAAATGCCAATTAGAGGTTAATGTCCCACATCTGTGGCTTTTTAAATTGCAATTAGTGTCAGTGTATAAATAGTCAATGAGTTTGTTAGCTCTTACGTGGAAGCACTGACTAGGCTAGATACTGAGCCATGGGGATCAGAAAAGAACTGTTAAAAGTCCTGCGTAACAAGGTAATGGAACTTTATAAAGATGGAAAAGGACATAAAAAGATGTCCAAAGCCTTGAATATGCCAATCAGTACTGTTAAATCGCTGATTAAGAAGTGGAAAGTTCAGGGATCTCTTGATACCAAGCCAAGGTCAGTTAGGCCGAGAAAGATTGCAGCCACAACTGCCAGAAGAATTGTTTGGGACTGCTGCTCTTAAAAATGCAAGTTGCCAGGCTGTCATGCAGATCTCATCATACTGGTCTTCTATTTTTTCAAGTTACTGGCCTGTAACAACCATGTAGATGAGGCACTCTGACCTCAATTGCTGAATGTTTTTTTTCCAAGTAAATGACTCCGAATGTACTGAATGCAGAGGATTAGAATTATTATCAATTAGCATTTTCAAGTTTCTCTGAGCACAGGTTTTTTAAGCGTCCACAGGGCTCAAAACATGTTGTTTGACCTATACTTGTAATTGTAATTACAAATTTTAGGAACATTAGCTTTAAGAAGCATTTGCAAAGTATTTTATAAGCTTTGAGGCCCGTTTCACACTAGTACGGGCCATGTGGCCCACGTTTGTGCAGGCACAGCAGCCTATTCATTTCAATAGGCTGCTGTACCTGCGTTTCACACAAGGAAAAGGTGTACCTTTTCCAAAACGCATCCGCAGGGAAACTGCATGGTCTTTTTGACCATGCGGTTTCCGTGCGGTTCCAGCGCCTGCGATCACGCTGTGGGATGAGATGCATGGGGATGCAATTCCGAATGAATGGCAGGCCTGCATGTCTTGCAAGAGAAACACGATGCGGCTGCAGGTAGTTGCGGGTGCCGGAACAGGTGCTATTCCTGCACCCGCAACCAGCCTGCAGCATGTGGGATAGTATGAACCAGGGCTGAGTAGCTTTCTTGAAGAAGAGCTGGAATAAGAGCAAACATGGCTCTAGGCAGGTTAACAGCTTTGCCACCCCCACCCCTTCCAAGCTTTCTTCCACAGTACTTAACCTATTCATATATGATATATAAATAATATAAAAACAGTTATATAATTGGCCATAGGTTTTTTTATCTTCTCCATAACTCAGAAAACCCAATTAGATTGTAAGCTCTACCGTTATCATTCCCTCTAATAGGCCATAAACACATTTAACCTTTTATTGTTCCTGTAGCCCTTATCAACAGTAGCCTTTTCTATGATTTGCCTTCTTCATTTATACCCTAATAGATTATAAACTGTTCAATCTTCTGTATTCCTCCCTTGTACCTTAATGGATTGTGTGCTGTACTACCTTTTTATATCACTCCCTTCTAACCTAATGGACTGTAAATTCTTTGTATTCTTCCTGTATAAACTAATAGACTGTAAAATCTTCAATGCTTTGAATTTTTTCCTGTATCCTAATGTATTTTAAGTGCTTCTGCTAGTGCCTAGACAAAGTAACCCGTGGCTAAGTTGAAGGTGGGAAACTGCGACCCCCTGCTTCGTTGCATGTAGAAGAGGATGGCGGGGCCAATATTGGCTAGCGGCAAAATGTTTGTTATGTTTGTGGTATGCAATGAAATAGTATCAGTGAAAAGTTTAAATTAGGTGCACAAATATGTTGCAAAGGAAAAATGTCCTTGGGTTGGTGGTGTCACCGAAATTAAAAAGTTCCCTGAGGTGGTGATGTGATTGCAATGAAAAAATATTGTGTCACTGAAAAATAAAATTGCTCAAGTTGAAGCAAAAAAGAAAACAATTGTCCCTGCCTATAGTGGGATCACCACTCTTCCCTCAACCCCCCCCCCCCCACTACAATACAAAGCTCACCCCTTATCAGTAGTGTACCTAGCACATTTGGCATATATGGTCAAATTATTAGCACAGTCAAATCATGGATACAACTGGGACTGTGCACCCGCATAGATGTTACATTGGGAGCAGCAGCTGTGTCCAAGCAGCCACTGCATACCAATTGACTTTAACAAGACTGCTGCCCACATAAGGATGCATGGAACACCTGCGCATCCCCATGCAGGTAAACACAGTCATCATGCAAGGCACAAATGCCTTTGCCTCGTGTGAACAAGGCCTAATTGTTATGTGGGTCAGATAGCAGGAGAGAGGAGTTGCTAGGTATTTAATATATATTTCACACAACCTGTTTCGTATTACTTGCAACAACTGATAAATGTCGCCATATATGTGAACTCACTGGCTCCAGGCTCACCTTACAGGGCCCAGGCAGGCTCTCCCTTAGTCCAGGCTCTTTTTCCCTCTTGTAATCCAGGGCAATCAGATACTCTCTCTCTCCTAGTCCAGGGCTTCCAGGTACCCCTTCACCTAGTCCAGGTTCTCCAGACACCCTCTTTCTTAGTCCTGGGCCTCCAGACACTCTGGGGTTTATTTACTAAACCTGGTTGACTCAGAATCTTGGGCACCTGTGCATGGTAGCCAGTCAGCTTCTAACCTCAGCATGTTCAGTTAAGCTTCAGCAATAAAACCTGGAAGCTGATTGGTTTTTATGCAGAAGTGGACAAGATTCTGAGTCAACCAGGTTTAGTAAATAAACCCCTCTCTGTCTTGGTCCAGAGCCTCCAGGCACCCACTGGCCTATTCCAGGGCCTCTGGGCACCCCTCTTCTAGTCCAGGGCCTCCAGGCACCCCCTCTTCAGGTCTGGGGTCTTCAGGCAGCCTCTCTCCTGATCTGGAGCCTCCAGGTCCCCCTTTCCTAGTCTGAGGCATCAAGGCACCCCCTCTCCTACTCCAGGGCCTTCAGCCCCCCCCCCCTCCTAGTCTGGGGCATCCAGGCAACCCCTCTCCTAGTTTGGAGCCTCCAGCCCCCCCCTCTCCAAGTCTGGGGCATCCAGGTACTACCTCTCCTATTCCAGGGCCTCCATGCACCTCCTCTCCTAGTCCAGGAACTCAACTCCACACCCCCCTCTCCTTCTCCACAGCCTTCTCCACACACTCCCCTCTAGTAGTCCATGGCTACCTCTGCACACCCCTTTGCCTAGTCCTGAGCCTTCTTCAGCACTCCTGCTCTCCTAGTCCACGGCCCCCTCTGCACAACCACCTATCCTTGTCCAAGGCCTTCTTCAGCACACCCCTCTCTCCTAGCCCACAGCCTTCTCTGCACAGCCCCCTCTCCTAGTCCATGGGCCCTCTGAAGTCCCCATTTCCTAGTTCAGGCCCTCTCCACACAACCCCCCACTCCTAGTCCAGGGGCCTTCATCACACAAACTCCCTTTCCTAATATAGGGCTTACAGTTGCAGGCAGGCAGTCCCCTTTAAATTGCGTAATGCTGTGTGGACAGGACTTATGAAGGAGGAGGGTGACCTCACAGCACACCAGACTTATGAAGGAGGAGGGTGACCTCACAGCACACCAGACTTATGAAGGAGGAGGGTGACCTCACAGCACACCAGACTTATGAAGGAGGAGGGTGACCTCACAGCACACCAGTGCTGAATTACTCCTCTCCTGCCCCCTCCTCCCAAGCATAATAGATTGTAAGCACATCCACTTTTTGCAGCCCTCCATCATACCATAATTACCTCTTATACCCTAATGGATTGTAAGCTCTTCCACTTTCTTTATCTCTCCCTTATAACCTAATAAATTGCAAGGTCTACCAATGTTTGTAAAGCTCTTTTGTACTCTAATATTATACGAAAGGGCAAAAACAGCTGTCAGGTGTGAAGTATCTGTCCAAAAGCGAAGGAACAGGTAGGCAGACTGACTCAACCAGGGTGCCCAGGCATCTTGGGGTGCCTTGAGGTTTCTTCAGGGGTACCTTGGCAAAATGTCTAAAAATTGCCCAAAACTTGTATACAAGCCTGCCTTTTAGTTGCACAAAGCCATAGGCTTTCATTGTGCACCATTATGACCTTCTAGCTGCTGGCGTCTTGACGACCAATGATATCATCAGATGACGAGGAAAATTTGTCAGTTGCCTGCACAGCATCCTAGTTTTACCCTACCCCGCCACTCTCCATCAGTGTTGGGCTCACATTAGCTCAATGATGGAGAAAAACTGAAGAAGAGAAACAATGGAATACTAATAACTCAGTACCAATGTACAAAAGTGTGTTTGCTTTAGAAGAATAAATCACCTTTAATATTGGGTTTTCTACATGTGTGGTCGTTACTGCGTTTTATATAAAACTTTTCACATTTTAGAATGGGGTGCCTCAAGACTTTCCATAATTTTAAAGGGTGCCTCTGGACTGTGTATAATTTTTAAGGGTGCCTTGACTGAAAAAAGGTTGATAAACACTGACCTAGAGGATGTTGAAGTTAAATGGACAGCAGAGGAAGCTACAGAAGAGCCCACAGTGGTGAGCCATGCCCAGATCCATATTTAACAATATAAACAGCGAAAATCCAAGCCCTACATGAATTATAATAAACGACAAAAATAATAAATAATAAAAAAATATATTAAAAGTATATAATCTCACTCAAAAAATATATAAAATCAAAAGAGTGTCCAAAGAAAGATAAAGTCCTTAATCCCAAAAAATATATGTGTTTCAACCAAAAAAACATATAAGTCCTTCTCCTTTATATTGTGCATCCACCAGTGCTGTAACCAACATAAACCGCACTCACCAGATACAAGTGAATTGCACGCCTGTGCAACTTCCGGTGAGTGGAGCGCACGCCGTAGCGGTGCGTTCCAAGCGGCCATCTTTGATTATTTACTGAGAAAAACTCTGTCATCCTCTGCAAAAAGGCTGTGAGGTTTCTGATGTTGTCCTGGATGCTATGGGGATTATGAAAGCCAGTTGAAGGCAATAAACAATGCTTTGTTTTATCTT
Source organism: Staurois parvus (assembly GCF_062004578.1). NCBI lineage: Eukaryota > Metazoa > Chordata > Amphibia > Anura > Ranidae > Staurois > Staurois parvus. Next base: position 397,269 of record NW_028318268.1, read on the forward strand.
TTGAAATGTGAGTGGCCTGGTATTATTATAGCACTTTATGAGGTTATTAGCAATATTACGCTATATACATTTTTCTCTTACACTGCCGTGGAGCTGGCCTGGAAGGAGAAATCGGGAGGGAGTGGAAGGAAAACTTAAAGCCTTATGTGGTGGTGTGGAGTCCTGGAGGCTGAAAAGAGGGGTATAGGATCCCTAAAAGGCGTGCAATTCACCAGTATCTGGTGAGTTCGGTTTAGGTTGGTTACAGCACTGGTGGATGGTGGAAGCACAATATAAAGGAGCAGGACTTATATGTTTTTTTGGTTGAAACACTTTTTTTTTGGGGTTTAAGGACTTTAACTTTCTTTGGACACTTTTTTGATTTTATTTATTTTTTGAGTGAGATTATATATTTTTAATATATTTTTTTATTACTTATTATTTTTATCATTTATTATAATTCATGTAGGGTTTGGATTTGCGCTGTTTATATTGTTTTATATTATTTACTGTATTACACTTGTATTGCAGCAGTTTATACCCTTATATATACCCTTGTATATACCAAAACCGAGCTCCTAGTCTTCCCCCCAGCCTGCACACCACCCCCCACTGACTTCTCTATCACGTCCAACAATGCCACCATCAGGCCCGCCCCGCAGGCCAGAGTACTTGGTGTCATTCTTGACTCCAATCTATCCTTCCAGCCCCAAGTCCAATCACTAACAAACTCATGCAGACTCCACCTCCGCAACATTGCCAAAATCCGCACGTACCTAACCCCAGAAACCACTAAGCAGGTCATCCACTCCCTCATCATATCACGACTCGATTACTGCAACTCCCTCCTCACTGGCCTGCCTCGCCACAGGCTATCCCCGCTTCGATCCTGAATACGGCAGCCAGACTCATCCACCTTACCAACCGCTCCGTTTCTGCCACCCCCCTCTGCAAATCCCTCCACTGGCTTCCGATTGCCCAATGGATCAAATTCAAAATCCTAACACTGACGTACAAAGCTGTCCATCATACTGCCCCAAACTACATCACCGACCTAATATCCAGGTACAACCCTACACGCACTCTCTGCTCCTCGCAATACCTCCTTCTCTCTAGTTCCCTAGTCTCCTCCTCCCATGCCCGCCTCCAGGACTTCTCCAGGGCGTCACCCATACTCTGGAACTCCCTACCCCAATCCATCAGACTATCACCTACTCTCCTCTCCTTTAGGCGCACCCTGAAAACCCACCTCTTCAGGGAAGCCTACCCCACCCCCTGCTAATTCCCGACATCCTCCGTTCTTCCTACCACTCCATCCCCCACAGCTATTTCCTCCTGTACCACTATCCCTTCCCTCCTAGATTGTAAGCTCCAAGGAGCAGGGCCCTCGGACCCCTCGTGTATCACATTGTATTGGTATTGTACTGCCGCATGTTCTGTCTCCCATTGTAATGTACAGCGCTGAGCGAACTGTTGGCGCTTTATAAATATTGTATAATAATATATACATTTTGGGGGCATAAGTTTCTGTGGCGCTGGGGTTTGTGACTACCAGCTCCATATTTGTAGGCATTTTGGCTGATTTGAGCAGTGGCAGTATTCTAGACTGCTGAGTTGTAGAGGAGGCAGAAGCAAAGATATAAAGAGCAGATGTGAGTATCAGAAATGCTCTGTTTAGATTTTATAATAGAAAAGGAAATAGTCCTTTTATCCTGCATGGGTTGTATTCATGTCACAATTGTAGTAGGGCCCAGGAACCGAAAATGTTTTCAGTGTGAAATCTGCTCATGTATGGCATCTTTTTGAGATGTTTTTCCAACCCTTTGTAATTGTACCCACACACAATAGTCCATACAAATGACCCAAACCATCAAACAATCATTCTTCAGAATAATGTTGGCCTACATATGATTACACGCTAAGCACACACTTCTGTATCTGTACTTTTCTGTTAGCCAGATCAAGTAAAGATCAAATCCTGCCCATGGGCCTCTAATGATCAAGACCATCATCACAGATTATTCCTATTCTCTTGTATAGTCAAATGATAGTGATAAAGGATAACACAATGTGCAGGTGATCAGCTCGAAATATAAATGCACATTGTTTCCTCTACTTCTGCTTTGTAATTTGTACTTGTAAATCGAAAACCCTGCTGGAAAGATACCAGGCCATGCAGGAGATAGAAAATGAGGAAACTGCCCTGTGGAGCGCGATGATTCATGCGGCAAAGTGATTTGCTAGAAGATATAAGTATTTAAATGTGTTCAACAGGGAACCGCGCAAAGCAGGCCATCATGGGGATTTCCCAGAACAAAGAATGCAATTTTAGATATTTTGTGTGTAGGTAAATATATAACTGCACCTGCAAAGTTCAAAGAATTTCTCCCCCGAGGAATAGATTATACTATAGGTATGTGTACATACAACTATTTATGGCTTAGGCATAATTATAGCCACAGAAATTGCAACTTTATAGCACAGAAAGGCACCAATAGCATTCAGAAAATACACTATGATGAAAAATATATGTACAATTGAGGCACCTACATGAGATTATATGAAAGTTCTCTGTATGCCGCATTATTAGTTACTATAGCATGGAACACACTTCATTAGCGGGACTAGTAGAGTTTGGAGGGCCAGGGGCTTTGAAATGTTTTGTAATGGGCTCTGTCATTAGTTGTAACATCCCTAGTTTGTAGGCAATCTCATCACTCATCATCAAGGTGGAAGTTTATTTGGAATTTTCTGATCACACATGGACTTTTTGGTGTCTGATAACAATATAATTAAGGATATGCACTATTAATTTTTACACTTTATATAATAATATTTCTTATGAGTGGATTTAGAAGTCCAATTTTGTGCTGTTTATTTATATTTTTTTGTAGGCAATCTGTTTACAAAATAAACAGCTTCATTTGTCAAATAAAGTGATATTAAACCCGCAATGTTTTTTAGCCCAACACATGGAGCACAATAAAATAAACATTCCCCAATTAGTTCAATTTCTTGGCCCAGTACTTGAATTTTTCAACTTTCAATGCTAATGGCTCATGCTTTCTCTCAGTGCTACTTCCCTAATCGTCCAGTCTTCACAGGAAAGAGTTAACAGCGGACAGTGCAGTCTCCAGCCTGTCTGTGAACGGAGGAGGGAGGAGCAGGGGAATGCCTTGCCATCCCAGGCTATGGGGCTGTGCAGCTCTATTACCTGCAAGGTCCATAGGATGCTGCAAGAGAGAGGAGCCACCCCGAAACCAGAAACCAGGGGCAGCAATCATGGCACCAACTTAAACTGGGACATAGGTAAGGATTACATGATATACAGCCCTGGCCAAAGGTTTGAGAATGACACAAATATTAAAGTTTTACTACACGCAGGGGCGTATTTATCACAAGGCAAACAAGGCATTTGCCTAGGGCGGCATTTTTCAGGGGGGCAGCAGCATTTTTCAGGGGGGCAATGCCACTTCCCCCAAAAGAAGGGATGGAAGAAGGGACACACGCAGCATGGGGACCAGGTGGGATCTGAGAGAGGCTGCTGGCTGCTTGATGGTGTATGCAGAGCCCGACTCTTGTTCCTAGGAATGTCCAGAGCTGTGAAGGTGAGTGTCTTTAATCTCGCAGGTGTGGTGGGGGGGAGTTGCAAGTGTATGGGGGAGATGGTAGTGGTAGGCTCTCTCAGGTGAGGGTGGGGGGGGGGGGCTGGGGTGTTGTTAGTCAATGTCAGGCTCTCTTCGTGGAGGAGGGTGTTGTTGTCAGTGTCAAGGTCTCTCTGTGGGGGGAAGCCGATTTTTGTGTTGCCTAGGGCAGCAAGAAACCTAAATACACCACTGACTACACGTACCACCTACATAAAAACTGTTGCTGACCAAATACACCCCTTCATGGAAAAAGTATTCCCTGATGGCAGTGGCCTCTTTCAGCAGGATGGAGTGAGGAACGCAAGAACAAGTTCAAGGAGCTGGTTTGGCCTGCAGATTCTCCAGATCTCAATCCAATCAAGCATCTGTGGGATGTGCTGGAAAAACACATCCGATCCATGGAGACCCCACCTCACGACTTACAGGACTTAAAGTGTTCCTAAACCCACAACAGTAAAATCCGTCTGTATATGCAGTAAAGCATGCTTGTTATACTCACTGTGGAACCTAAGGGGTTAATCCTCTGCATTGTGTAAAAAGGCGGTTTGATCCTGTCTTCTCTGCCCCTCTTTTTGTTGAAATGACCACCTGATACAGACTGAACCCGTGGTCACATGCACATGCTCAGTTTGGTGTATATCACTAGAGAGGTTGTTTTTTTTTTTTTTTTTTGGGAGGGTGCATGTGATCAGCATAGGGCCAATCAGCACTGTCCAGACAGAGGGTCAGGGCTTTTGCATCATCCTGGAGCAGAAAGCAAACTCCTACAAGCTTTAACCAGTGCTCTGCTGGACACTGACAGATGTCACAAGACTGCTATATACTGCTGATGATAAAAGATATTTAGCAGTTTATATTTACTAAAATAATTGGATTTCCAAATAAACTCTGGGCTCCCCAAAAAATAATTATACTTTGCAATACCAATGATGACAGACAAAAGAAGTTTTACTAATGTTTAAAGTTTATGTACCAAAAGGACAAAGACATACTGGATGTCATATTCTCAGCTTGGACTTTATTAAATTTCCCCAAAAATATTAAACCAAGTTGCACAAATTAATGTAGCATAAACTTGCCAATGTTCCAGCTTAAATATCACCTGTTTCCAATAGAAGAAGCTGGGCTTTCTTAATTTCAACAATGAACACTACCTTTAATGATGTTGCATTAATTATTAATTGCACACCAGTGCACATGGATTGTGTGCTGCAGCGCACCACAATGCACCAATGAAACTGCTCTTTGCATTGTAATGTGGTTTACAAATAAAAGGTCCTCATTCTTTTTGTGCATCAACAGCTTGTTTGATTACATTACGTGCATTGAAGTGCAAATGGGCTTTACACATAAACATGGAGGGTTTCTTGTAATCTTTCCATTATAGCCTCCTGCCTTTGGCTGCCCCTGGCCAGAATAATTCACTGCATTGGTGAATGTGGTGACTTGAAGTTCTAACCCACAGAACACTAATTACATAAGTATTGAACACATCACCATTTTTCTCAGTAAATATATTTCTAAAGGTGCTATTGACATTAAATTTTCACCACTTGTCGGTAACAACCCATGCAATTTATACATACAAAGAAACCAAAACAAATACGTTCCGAAATTAGGTTATGTGTAATAAAATGAAATGACGCAGGGAAAAAGTATTGAACACGCTAACTGAAATTAATTTAATACTTTGTACAAAATCCTTCGTTGGTAATGACAGCTTCAAGATGCCTCCTATATGGAGAAACTAGTCGCATTTATTGCTCAAGTGTGATTTTGGCCCATTTTTCCACACAAACATCTTCAAATCTTGAAGGTTCTGTGGGCCTCTTCTGTGAACTCTGATCTTTAGTTCTTTCCATAGATTTTACATTGGATTCAAGTCAGGTGATTAGCTGGGCCATTCTAGCAGCTTCATTTTCTTTCTTTGAAACCAGTTGAGAGTTTCCTTGGCTTTGTGTGTGGGATAATTTTCTTGCTGAAATGTTCACCCTCGTTTCATCTTCATCATCCTGGTAGATGGCAGCAGATTTTTATCACGAATGTCTTGGTACATTTTTCCATTCATCCTTCCTTCAATATGAAGTTTGCCAGTAACGTATGCTGAAAAACAGCCCCACACCATGATGTTCCCATCTCCAAACTTCACTGTTGGTATGGTGTTTTTGGGGTGATGTGTAGTGCCATTTGACCTCCAAACATGGTGTGTATTGTGGCATCCAAAGAGTTCAAATTTGGTCTCATCTGACCAGACTATATTCTCCCAGTATTCTTCAGGTTTGTCTAAATGTGCAGCAAACTTTAAACAAGCTTCAGCGTGCCTTTGTTTCAGCAATGGAGTCTTGCTTGGCGAGCGTGCATACAGGCCATGGCAGTTGAGTGCATTGTTTATTGTTTTCTTAGAAACAATTGTATCTGCTAATTCCAGGTCTTTCTGAAGCTCTCCACAAGTGGTCCTTGGCTCTTGGACAACTCTTCTGACAATTCTTTTCAGTCCTCTGTTAGAAATCTTGCAAGGATCACCTGGTCTTGGCCAGTTTATGGTGAAATGATGTCCTTTCCACTTTTGGATTATGGCCCCAATAGTGCTCGCTGGAACATTCAGATGTTTGGAAATCCTTCTGTAACCAATGCAATCAGTATGTTTTGCAACAATAAGGTTGTGAAGGTCTTGAGAGGGCTCTTTGCTATTACCCATCATGAGATGTTTTCTGTGTGACACCTTGATAATGAGACACCTTTTTATAGGCCATCAGTTGAGACTGAACCAGCTGATATTAATTTGCACTGACAAGGGGCAGGATTGCTTTCTAATTACTGATAGATTTCAGCTGGTGTCTTGGCTTTCCATGCCTTTTTTGCACCTTCTTTTCTTCACGTGTTCAATACTTTTTCCCTGTGTCATTCCATTTTATTATGCATAACTTAATTTCTGAACTTGTTTGTTTTGATTTCTTTGTATACATGGATTGCATGGGTTGTTACCGGCATGTGGTGAAAATGTTATGTCAACAGCACCTTTAGAAATATATTTATTGAGCAAAATGGTGACATGTTCAATACTTAGTTTACCCGCTGTATATCAGGCAGTTTACGGTATCAGCACAACACCAGCATTATTTATACACAGGGCACATCATCCTCATAAGTATGCACTAATCATCTCTCCCAAACTGCAGAGGCTTGTCTTCAGTGTAACTATATGACATAAGTAGTATAAGATTTGTATGTATGTGTCCCATCTGTTAAGCCATGTGGACATTAATAACAGCACAAGATGCCTACCGATAACATTCCATAGTCAGGCACAGCTGTCTCCAGGAGTTATTAGTTCTCAGGAAATGTATTATAGACAGACAAATGAAACCACATGGTAAACACAAAACTGCTAACTATATTCTTCTAAGAAAAAAGCTCTTGATCAGTTTTAAGAGAAATAGCCACAGGTTCTGCAGATGTTGTTATCATCTATGGTTTGCATTTCGAAAAAGAGTATTAACGCATAAAGATTAGATTTGTTGGAGCGCATCCATTAACAGAGCATCGGTGCTAGTGACATGCATAGTTTTTTTAATTTGATTTAGAAGAGGCCTAAATTAAGTGGCAGATTGCCCTATGTAAAAGTAAACACGGAGTATTTGCTTCCCTTCATCCTGGAGATATTTAATGATAGTTTATGAGTGAATCAGGCAGTGATCTCATATTTATAGACCCCCCTGGGTCTGTTGACCACCCATTGTCAGGCAAGCAGGCATGTTAGAAGACCTACTGTTTCTCCTGATAAGGCGGCTCTTAGTTTTGCTCTCTATTCCACCACCTTTCCTACCCATAGGAGTTCTATGTAGGTTTGACAAAGAGGCTGGAGGGCATTCTTGAGACTGTCTGCATTGAAGGCAGTTAGTCCGTACCAACACACCAGGTTGACCCAAGGCAGGAGAGGCATCTGCCTTAAAATGGAATCCCATTTAGTGTGGATACTTAGCCTAAACCTGCTCCTACCCCCATCTTAAGACTTTTCTATCTACCCTGTAAAGGAAAGAAGTCTATACTTACCTATTCTAATGCCTGCTTTGTTCCTTTTACATGATAGGATCCAAGTGCCGGCTTCAGTGTGTCCATAGTAAGCCTATGGGTAATGTAATGCCAAGACATTGCAGCTGTTGTCGGCAATCTCTCCTCTTCACTGAAGTAGGCATCTGGAGAGATCATGTGACTGGACTGGAGCACCCTCAGTATAGGTAAGTATATACTTCTTTCCTTTAAAGGGTACTTAGAATGGGGAAATAATTAGTTTAGGTTTAGTTAGTATTTGACTGGAATTCCACTTTAAGTGCTTCTGTTTCCTCTACATCTCTTAGCCATGTCCTGCACTGTACATTACCAAGCAGTCAAATTGACAGCTCATGTTCTGCAGATTACACTAGAAGGACAAGGCTGTTAATGCTACGGTGTACAAAAGCTGGCCATACACATATAGATATTTTTCCATTCCACCTGCAGAAACAGATTTGTTCATCTATGCCACAGAGTGCGGATGAAAGATTCTCCCACTGTGCTGCTGTATTTTGAGAGCCAGTCCTGCCAGCTGCCAAAATACCCAAACAGTGGCTGCATTTAATTGAAAGTAAACAGCAGAGGAGAATCTGCAAAGCATGCAGGGAATCCAGGAAGTTGTTATTGCATTGCTGATGTTGTAAAATGAAAGTGTACGCTGTGAATATGGAATTCCTTTAAATAAATGTTCTCAATAGCCAAGTCGAGTGCAGCTTTTATTCTACAGACCATTGAACACAGAGGCCACCACTGTCTACATACTGGACTTACTAAGGTGCAAAAAAACCTTTCAAATAGCCTTTTCTCAGTTGTTGGTGTCTGCCCAGGGACTTGAGAGATAATTATTTTATATCAGTTTATATTCAGAATCAGTTCAATTAATATATTTCTTACGTAAACAATACTCACAGAAATTTTTGGCCGAAAAATCCCAGAAATGTGGTTCTTTATCGTTTCAAGGGTTTGATTTTTTCCACTTTCCTTTTCCTGGAAAAAAAAAAAGAAAAACATTTGTCAGTCTGTCTACATAATCATCAAGGACTCAATCACACCATCCATATCCCATGTACACTATATTGCCAAAAGTACTGGGACGCCTGCCTTTACACGCACATGTAAGTGATTCGTCACTCAGAGAACACGTCTCCACTGCTCTAGAGTCCAGTGGCAGCGTGCTTTACACCGCTGCATCCGCCGCTTTGCATTGCACTTGCTGATGTAAGGCTTGGATGCAGCTGCTCGGCCATGGAAACCCATTCCATGAAGCTCTCTATGCACTGTTGTTGTGCTAATCTGAAGGCCACATGAAGTTTGGAGGTCTTTAGCTAATTACTCTGCAGACAGTTGGCGACTTCTGTGCACTGTGAGCTTCAGCATGCACTGACCCAGCACTGACCCAGCTCTGTCATTTTACATGGCCTACCACTACGTGGCTGAGTTGTTGTTGTTCCCAGTTGCTTACACTTTGTTATAACACCACTAACAGTTGACCGTGGAATATTTAGTAGCAATTAAATTGCAAGGATAGACTTCTTGCACAGGTGGCAACCTATCACAGTACCACGCTTGGAGTCACTGAGCTTCTGAGAGAGACCCATTCTTTTACAAATGTTTGTAAAAGCAGTCTGCATGCCTAGGGGCTGGATTTTATACACCTGTGGCCATGGAGGTGATTGGAACACCTGAATCCAATGATTCGGAGGGCTGGCCCAATACTTTTGACAATATAGTGTGTGTGTATATATATATATATATATATATATATAAAATCACTGAGGTATTGCAGAAAACTATACGGAACTTTGGCCATTAGATGTAGCTGAAGATATAGGAAATAATGTATTAGAAAAATATGGGAAAATTTAATTGTGCATTCATTCAGATTGCACAAATGCTTCTGATAGTTGGCCAACAAATGTTTCATAAAAAGACCACTTAGTGTAGCGTAACACTTTTGATAGTTAAGTGGTTTGCATGGCAAGACCACTTACTGTTATCTCACATATATATTCCTATTATTATAGCCAAATTTACCACCCTAACTCCTCTCACAGTTTTTTCACTACATAGACAGTAATATACCAAAACGTGCGGATTGTTCCCTATTGGTGTGCTATTACTTTGTGGAACGTTTCGCCGAATGGTTCACAAAATATTGGCGCTTTTGTGGTGAAATTGGTCCCATAGGAATGAATGGTGGAATGTTCAAAACTAGAGTGGGAGCTGACAAAAGGTAAAGTGTGAGCTGAAAAATCAGAACATGATTTCTAAACTGCCATCACTCCCTCATTTTCAAGCCCACCTACACAAATCTTATATCAAAATGTTCAGCTATCCCTGCTGCCACTAAAAATGTCCACGGCTAAGCCATAGCCCTTATTTAAAGTATCTTGCGAGCCAGAAAACAAAAAAAGGTCTCCCTAATATACAACATAAAATATATGTCCTCTATATAGTCGGATCGCAAAAATTAGTGCAGATGTGAGCGTACATCTGCACTAATGGGAGGATTCACAATCAGTCACGGATTCACATGCAATATGGATTGAAGATTAATTAACAGCACAAAGTCACTTTTATTATTTGGGACACTGTTTTCACATATGCATTTATTAATTTATTTATGCACACTGATCATTTGAATAATTTTTCTAAGTGAAGTAATATTCATTCTTTAATCACAGTTATTATTTTAGTATAATCACGGAGGTTTTTTAATATTAATTCAGTATATTTTTTATGTCATTTGATTTATTATATATATATTTTTTTATTTTTATATTTTTTCTGCATATGGTTCTTAGGACATAGATTAAGTGATTCCATATATAAATTGGAGTGTTTTGGGAGCGCAACATTATAGGATTTTATTCATAAGCCATAGCCCTGATAGTTTTCACAATATGATCATTTGTTTGTAACTCACGCCGCCCATTGACATTCATTGAAACTCCACTCTAGCCACCGCAAATTTGAAGGGCAATTTCTAAACTGCGACTGTGCCTTCTTTTGTAATATTTCAGAGACATACTATGCATCCAAATGTAGGTCTGGGTCTACTGATTCTCACAATATAAAGCTCTTCGGTGTAGAATTTATAATTTTTACACTACAACCGTTTGAAGATGGCAACCGCCAGTGAAGTGAGCAAGTTGGAGCAGTTTGTTTTCAACCGCTCTTCTCTGCCCTTGCTGTAGAGAGAGTTGCCATAGGAACCCAGGTGTGTGAGCAGGCAGCAGAGAGACAAAAGCTAGAGTGTGAGCAGAAAAATCAGGAAATGATTTCTAAACTGCCACCACTCCCTCATTTTCAAGCCCTAAACTACTGGTGGAGGCAAGAACACTTCACACAATTTCCCCAGAAATTGTAGCTTTTCTAGTTAAGTATTTGCATTTATTAAAGAGGCCCACATATGTGTCAAAAACAAGGGACAATTGAGAAGGAAAAAGAAATAGAGGAATTTAGTTAAAAAAGAAGGGGGACAGCCCTTACGAATTTTAGAAATATAAACAAATTTCATAAATAAATATTCTATATTTCAAATAGTTGCTATTTACAAAAGGGCAATGAGAATATGGGGTTGACTTACTAAAGGCAAATAGACTGTGCACTCTGCATGTGCAATTGCTCCAGAACTTCGTAAATGAAGTAAAGCATCACTTTGCAAGTGAAAAAAAAAAGACAATTTTTGCTTGTACATGATTGGATGATGGAAGTCAGCAGAGATTTCCCTCATTTACTAAGCTCTGGTGCAAATGCACTTGCAAAGTGCACATATAATCAAGGTAAGTGCAGCGCTAAACCTATAAAGATATAAAGAGTTCTTCAATAAATCAGTAGTCCTTAGTATAAATCATATATGCATGAAAAAAAAAAGTTCTAAAACAATAGAGCTCCGTGTGACTTCACATGTTTCAGTGCAAAATTCCTAAAACAGATAGGTGAGAGGCAAGGTAATTGGTAAAGTGCGCACTCACCGGACGCGCAATGGTTATGCGCAGTGTATAGTAAAGTGGAGGTCTGCCAATGGGTCCCTCTCAGCATAGGAACGGGATTGACCCAGGATAAGTAGATGTCATCAAGATATGTTCAACCGGAGGTCCCCTTTAACCTCCCTAGCGGTATTCCCGAGTGTAGCTCGGGGTAAAATGTCAGTGCCAAAAGCGGTAACCCCGAGCTACACTCGGGCTTACCATGCGGCGCTGCATAGGGAGTCCCTGCAGAGCTTACCTTGTCCTTCCCTCCTGCGATGTGTCCCCTGCAGCGTCCCTGGCCATCTCCTCCGGATGATGCCAGCATCCGGCTCCTGTGTTCCGGTCCCTGTGACGTCAGGACGTACGGGCGCCGCCGGCGGCGGCAGGAAATTTTTAAATTTAAAAAAAAGTCATTTTTTTCAAAACGAATTTTACATAGTAAAACATTGCTGTTTCAAACCATTTCACATACATTTTGTCCCGAGTGCTTTGTCCTGTCCCCTGTCTGCATTTTGACTGTTCTTTCTGCCTGGAAACTTAGAAAAGTCCATGGCGTCCAAAAAGCGTCCCTTTAGGTCAAAAGCGGGTTTAGATCTGCTAGAGAACAGTGATAGTAAATCAGAACCACTTGCAGAATTGAGTGATAATGAATCGTGGAGAAATTCGTCATCAGACACTGAAAACAATTTTGCGACTTTACTCAGTGATGTGCGAACTTGGCGCCATATTTCAAATTTCAGTGTTTTTGGTTTGATTATATTATTGAATTAAATGTATTATTATTATATTATTATTTTTTATGATTATTTATTAAATTATAATTTATGATTTTGTGTTTCAAATTTTATCATACCCGGGATGTTTAATAGACTCTTGTTCGGACAGATTTCAGTGAGTTATTCCTAAATATTACAGCCTACAATAAAAAAACTACATATTTCCATGCAGAATAATGGTACCGCTTTCAGCACCAAAAATCTGAAATAATCATACCGCTAGGGAAGTTAAGGACACGGGTGCAGCCTCTTTAGTGTGGTACAGTGGTCACCAGGGGGAGCTCTGGGGGATTAGGTGCTCGGTAAAGAGCAAAAGATGGAAAAACCCATAGTGTAGTAGACTCAAATAATGTTTAATGAAAAGTATAAATGAAAGGTATTTCCATACATGTGGATGTGTAATCATACACCAGAAATCTTGCGATGAACATGAACAATAAAATAACAACCATAGGGTTGCTATGAGCACTAACCAGCTGGTTTGGTAATAGGGGCCGCCGGACCTTGCAAAGTGCACAGCCTATTTGCCTTTAGTAAATCACCAACTAAAAATATAAGCTAGTTAATACGGCGCTAAAATAACAAGCATGCGGATCAATGATAGTTAAACACATATAGCTGACATCAATGTGGGGTGAAGTAAACAACTATGAGAATAACATGCATTAAAAAGGTGAATAGTGTCCTTGTATATCACACAAACTTCATGCAGGTGTGAACTGCAATGTGCCAATCCTCTATAGCTGGGGTGCCCCCTCACCTTCCTGCCCAGGCCCCCAGGGACCAAAGAGCATTGGGTAGTAAATAGGATATTCCTCCAGGTAGGTGAATCCCTCTGGCAGTAATGGTGTAACTCCCTCCTCTTGGCTATAGCCTTAGCAATAGATGGTATCCGTGATATCTCTCCAGTAGTGGCTCTCCAATGCGGTCCCCAGTGAGGCGAGAGAGACTCATATAGTGTAAAACCTTTTATTTAATTAAAACGAAAACTAAAGCCTACTTACACAGGACTTCAGACATGCAAGCCTTTACACCACTCCAAGGGTGTACTGTATTCGGAAAACGGAGCACCGAGATGGCGCCCACGCCGGATATGACGTCAAGCCGTCTATCGTCAGAAGCTCCTCCCACTGGCGTATCTACGCGTTACGTCACTCAAGCACGTGACTTCGTCAGGATATACGTCTACTACTGGTGGAGCTTAATTTATTTGGTCAATTAGCCAATCAGCATTACTGCTAGGCGGTGCCCGCCGCCATTAAAGAGAAGTACAATACCGAAGACGATCGTCTGTGCATGTTTGCGGCAATCTGTACATAACAGTGCCGAAAATGGTACCAATTAAAATATTTAGAATGCATATTAATAATGTGCTGGACGATGGTGAGATAAAAACAGAAATAAAAACGGAAATAAAGGTAAATGGTCCTAATGGGAATAAGGTACAAGCTCCGATCACAGAGCTAGGCACCCTATGGCAGCACTCTACACATACAGACCGCCATACAGTTCCACAGAAAAGGATATTGTTATCTATTAAAATAAATAAATTAAAATAGGCCCTGTTGTACAGTGGTACACACCAGGTTAATAGATAAATGTAATAAAAAATTATTTATATATATTTAAAACCGAAAAGTCGCAAAAAACCCTTTATACAGTACACCATAGGGATGGTTACTATAAATGACATATGGATGTGTATACATTCAAGCAATGAAAAAACCTAATAGGGAATGTGAAACAATAAGACATACCTAATGAGGGATATTAAAATAATATAAAATAATAATAAAGACCTGATTAGAAATTGCTGATGAAGCAATTCAGGTCAAATTCAACATTGAGGCCCCTGGGGGCTTGAGACCTCAAAAGAAAAATCCATTTGGATTCCATTTGGCTGATTGATCTAACTTTGTTGCTCCCCCTCCAGTGTCTTTTATACTTCTCTATGCCCCAGAATTTGAGTTTAGAAGGATCGTTATGATGGTGGGTAGCAAAGTGTCTGGGAACACTATGTTTTGAATGGCCCTTTTTAATATTTTGAATATGTTCCCTGATCCTCTTCCACATGGGCCTCTTTGTTCTTCCTATATACTGTAGCCCGCACTCACACTGTAGGCAGTACACTACCCCCTCAGTATGACATGTTATGAAATCCTTAATAGTATATGTCATTCCTGTGGTGGTTGCTTGGAATTGTTTCGTTCTCCTATTGACCCCCTTTGTAGCTTTACACGCATGGCATGTATTACACGGGTAAAAGCCCTTTAAATCGAAGAGTGTAGTACTACGATTAATCTGAGGGGGGTCGATCACATTTTTAACAATACTGGTTCTAATACTAGGAGCCTTCCTATATATAAATAGTGGTTTGGCGGGTATGACCTTTTCTAAGTGAGGATCCGATTGAAGGATGGGCCTGTACTTCTTAAATAATTTCTCTATCTTCTTGTAATGCATATTGTAATCCAAAATAATAGATACATGGTCATCTAGATGTACCTCCCTATTCTTATCTACTAGTAATTGGGTTCTATCCATTTTCTCCACTTCTTCGATTTTTTTAGAAATGAACTGTTTACTATAGCCTTTTTGTTCGAATCTATCCCCTAACTTTTGGACCTGGTTGTTGTAATCCTCTATATTGGTACAATTTCTCCTTAAACGGATAAACTGTCCCTTGGGAATATTCAGGAGCCACTTAGGATAGTGGCAACTGTCCAGCGCTATGTAGACCGTAACGGTATTGTACTTCTCTTTAATGGCGGCGGGTACCGCCTAGCAGTAATGCTGATTGGCTAATTGACCAAATAAATTAAGCTCCACCAGTAGTAGGCGTATATCCTGATGAAGTCACGTGCTTGAGTGACGTAACGCGTAGATACGCCAGTGGGAGGAGCTTCTGACGATAGACGGCTTGACGTCATATCCGGCGTGGGCGCCATCTCGGTGCTCCGTTTTCCGAATACAGTACACCCTTGGAGTGGTGTAAAGGCTTGCATGTCTGAAGTCCTGTGTAAGTAGGCTTTAGTTTTCGTTTTAATTAAATAAAAGGTTTTACACTATATGAGTCTCTCTCGCCTCACTGGGGACCGCATTGGAGAGCCACTACTGGAGAGATATCACGGATACCATCTATTGCTAAGGCTATAGCCAAGAGGAGGGAGTTACACCATTACTGCCAGAGGGATTCACCTACCTGGAGGAATATCCTATTTACTACCCAATGCTCTTTGGTCCCTGGGGGCCTGGGCAGGAAGGTGAGGGGGCACCCCAGCTATAGAGGATTGGCACATTGCAGTTCACACCTGCATGAAGTTTGTGTGATATACAAGGACACTATTCGCCTTTTTAATGCATGTTATTCTCATAGTTGTTTACTTCACCCCACATTGATGTCAGCTATATGTGTTTAACTATCATTGATCCGCATGCTTGTTATTTTAGCGCCGTATTAACTAGCTTATATTTTTAGTTGATGATTTTGGTGATGATTTTGGTGCTGTGGCTGTGGCACCTCTAATACTGGCTGCTTAAAGTATCTATATTTATATAGTGGCGCAGGAGATTTATTTTTTATCTGTATTCATTTAGTAAATCACCCCTTTATTTTTTTAAACTGAGTTTTGTAAAGTTACTACAGCAAAAAGAAATGCTCAGTGGCAGAGTCCTCAGAATGTGCTGTTTTATGTACAATTCCAATACTCTCTCCAACCTCTCTGGAAATAACAGGCCCTAAGTAAAAAGCTGGGCACATTTACTAAACAATATTATTTATAGGTTTTGCACCTCGGGGAACTCTTTGCATTCTTTCTCTCAGACAGTCATTTTGAAAAAAGACAGATTTTTGCTGCTGTATAATGTTAGTAATGTATTTATGCAGACTAACTTTTGAGTATAGATTAATTTTCATATATTAGTTCATTCCTAATGCTGAACTCCGGGGAAAGTTAAAATCCTCCCTTGCAGTAGGACCACACTGCACTGCAAGGGTTAAATGCTCATTTAGGTCTAAGGGAACAAGAAAATTCAGTTTTGCGTAAAGGCTAAGTTCACCTTTATGAAAGAAATATTAAATGCACATATTTTGCAGAAAATAATGTTAATGTATTATTTTATTTCCAGCAGGAGTCTGGAAAGAATTGCACCTGCGGTCAGTAGTTCACGAGTGCAATGTGGAATCCTGCAAACATGTCCTCCGCAGGGGCGGACCGACCATTTGGAAACTCGGGCACTGCCCGAGGGCCCGGGGTCAGTAGGGGGCCCCATGAGATGCCCCAGGTACCTTTTTCATAGGCTTTTTTGAGTTTGGGCAAGGACACAGGGGCCCCATGATCCCCTATTGCTCGGGGGCCCCATGAGTTGTCAGTCCATCCCTGGTCCATCGTACCCCTGGTTGGGCTTTCTGTTTGTAAGATGAAGGACATGTCAATGGACTATGACAGCACTCATCAGAGCCCTCACAGCCTATTGAAACAACAAGAGTCCATCTACCACAGTGGCAGACAGTACTTGTAGAGTGTTCATTCACAGGAAACTATAAATGAATGATGCAGCTGTGTGGGCGGAGCCACGCTCTTTTCAAAAAGGTGACAGCGGGTGCGTGGAGAAGAACCCCCACCAGCTGTCATGGGGGAAGTGGGATCGGGGGGAGAGGCAGCAAGAGCTGGAACTAAATATGAGTGGAACATGTAACATGTTCCGAAGGCGAACTTATCCTTTAACCGATCTTCCCCTCCCACGGGCTCCTCAGCGCTGCAAGACTGATCAATGCAACCTCTTCTCCCCTACGCTCTAGTAGGGGATGCCTTCTGACATCATCAACACCTATGCAGGGCCCGTAAACGTGAGAATGCTGAGGAACTGACCACTGCCAGAGCATAAGGGACTGCTATTTGCTAGGGGAGCACAGGGTTGTATAAGTAAAATTGCTTTTTCCATCTCTTAGACATAAATAAGCATTTCCATAATTTTCAGGCTTAGCGTGTGTTGAAATACAGTGTTCATATATTTAGCAAAAACTAATTCAGTGTTTAGTAGAGATATATTCTTCAACCAGTAGATGGCAGTGTTTACATGTTTGTAGCTGCATCTATGACAATATGTATTTTCTCTGTAATAAAGTTCCTGTTTCCTGTTTGCAGAGAAGCAACAGATAAACACATATGGACTGTGCATTGTCTGTTCTGTAGGATTATATACAGAATCTCTAACAGCATGGAATGTATCACACAGTGGCCAGGAATTCTATTTTATAAGTAAAGAGGTTCAGAATTTAATCCTATTTCTCCTATATTTTTTTTTTCCAGACTTCAACTCGTTCTCCTCTGTCATGGGACCTGGCGTTATCTAACCTCCCCGATGGTTCCTCATGGACACTCACCAATTAGGAAGCTGTTGACCCTTAGAAAACTTCTAGGTAGAGATCTTATAAGAGATAAGGAGCCAGAAGCCAAAAATAGGATGACGGCCCTGGCAGCTGAAACACAAATACTTTCCATCACTGAGGCATCTTACAGCTCAGTGTACAATTTGAGCATCTGCTGAGATGAATGAATTACCGCTTATATTCAGAGGTTACAGCATCCTGGCCTTGCCAGTCAAGATGATTGAAGTTCCGAACCCAGAAAAAGACTGGTCAGTGTTGGGGTTCGTGGTCACTCTGTCTCTGGAGTTAAGGTAAGTATAGTTCCACTTTAAAGCGGTATTAAACCCAAAAGCAAACATTTATTATATTGCATCTTACCAATTCTTAGATGTGATGGTTGCATTCGTTTTCTTTTTTAGGCTTTCTTTCTTTTATTTTTATCTGGTGATCAAGCCACTAATTTTGTTAGTTTTCTAAAGAACAAGCTCTCTTCCCGATGTATAAGTTTACAGTGATGAGACAAACCATTTAACACTGACGGGAGTGCTTACAATGGTCAGCTTTTATTTATTCATGTAAAACCTTTATCCAAAATAAACAAAACTGTTGCTGTAAATAATTAACAAGTGTTAGATGGAGTTTGGCTTCAGTTTGTTAGTGTATTTAAATCTGTTAGTACATCTAGCACTCCCTTCCCCCCCCCAATGCTGCTGTCTGCTGTATCCCCTGTGCTTCTGCATCCAGAGTGGAGACACTCTAATACAGGAGGTGTGTTACTGGCCAGATCACCAGATGAAAACAGACGGAAAAAAAGCCTAGGAAAAGAAAACGAATGCAGCCACCACATATAATATTGGTAAGCTGCAATATATTACATTTTTGGTTTTGGGTTCAATACCACTTTAACTTGACTGTTATTATTTACGTAAAGCACGTTAGACTTGTCACTGGATGTTGCTTTGTCACAGCAGTTGTTGTCACGCTGAGTGGAGATTTTGCTTGTTCAAGCAGTTGACAGCACTAAGGCTCCAGTCACACCTTTGCATTCTAGAAATGTGTGCAGAAATGCAGGAAATAGCACCAAAACACATATCTCGCTTGTAGTGTCATTAATTCTTAACACCTTCCCACCTGGCCTATAACAGATTGACAGCTGGGTGGGACGCTCCTCCTTCTAAGTGGAAGTCATATGACATCTTGTCAAAAGGCACCGCTCATGTGCCCGCGGGGCCGCGGAGCGGTGCGATCTTTCACAGGCTATGTCCCGGGACACAGACAATGACAGATACCTACACTGGCCCTCTACCAATCACAGCAGATTACATGACAATTGTATACAATGGATGGCTTCCTTTCATGCCATCTATTTTTTAGAGTTGTATTGTCAGCTGCTATTGGACACAGCGGTCACATGGTACAGACAGGGCCAATCACAACACACCTGAACCATGTGATCAGCTTTGGCCAATCACTGCTAATCACAACAAAAGACCGAATGAATCAGTTTCATTCAGTAAAAACGGTTGCTAATATCAATGAAATACATTGGTATAAGCAATCATAATGTGAAACAAATCCTCACCACTTGTCCATAGTAGTATAATGTACATTGTATTGCTCTGGTCACAGTGTGTTGAAAAAAATAGTAAAAAAATAAAACAAAAAAGAAAATAATAGACAAAATTGAAAAAAAAATTAAAATGTTTTTTTTTCATGCTGTCACCAGTCAGTGTCACCAGATCAACACCACACCAGTTATATGATAATACTGCAGTTATTTTTTTTTTACGTATTGTCACCAGTCCAGTGACAATACGTAAAAAAACAAATTGTGAATTTTGTTTTTTAAACCTCTTCATTTTCCCAAAAAGTGTGACAAAAAAATTACAAACCTAAAAACTCGCCATGCCTCTTACTTAATATCTTGGACTGTATTTTTTTCCAAATGGGTCATTTCGGGGGTATTGGTACTATCCTGGCGTTTTTGGGCCTCAAGAAATAAAATGGGCCGTCAGTACATCGGGATTAATTGATTGTCAGATATATATACCATGGTTTGTAGACTCGATAACTTTCCTACAGACTAAATAATATACACTAATTTTGGGTTATTTTCAAAGAGATGAATACATTTCGACCTAAATTTATGAAGAAAGGTTATTTATTTGCAAACTTTTTTAACAGAAACAAAGAAAAATGTATTTCTTTCAAAAGTTTTTTTTTTGCCTATTTAGCAAAGAATAAAAAATTCAGTGGTGATTAAATACGACCAAAAGAAAGCTCTATTTGTGTGAAAAAAATGCTAAAACTTTTTTATGAGTACAGTGTTCCTTGACAGCGCAGTTGTTATTCAAAGTGTGACAATACTGAAGCTGAAAATTGGCCTGGGCAGGAAGGGGGTAAAAGTGCCCGGTATTGAAGTGGTTAATGATGCCCCAAACACGGGTAGCAGCTGCACATTTTGCTGCGCAAAAAAGCGCCAGAACAAGCATTGCAAAAACCGCACGAGCCTCACTGCAAACAAAGTGCAGGAGCAGGAGCTACTTTGGCACATTTGTTGTGTGTCAAGTGAATGGGTTGCTCTATGCTGTCACACAAACGAACAAAAAGTACAAAAATAAGCAACGCATCGGGCAGGTGTGATGGGGGCCTAGGGCTGGCCATACAATTTTCTTTCCAATTTCTGCCCAATTTCTTTTAGATTTACCTTCAACTATGTAGTGCAAGGGCCTGCCTAATTGGATACAATTGAAAGTGTTGTTTAGGTTTGACCTCATATTTTATGTTTTTTGGTAAATCTAAAGCAAAATTCTCAAGAAAATTGTATAGTGTATGGCCAGCCTAAGAGTGAGGCGGTGATCCACAGATCATCCTCTCACTTCAATTAGAGCAAGAAGTAAACACAAGGCTCGCTGCTTAACGCTAGGTTAATAGAGGCACTAGGGCTTACCTAACACTAACATGCTCACTGTACTGGGCTCTCAGCGGCCATTTTGGGGGAGCCTGTGTCTGATTAGACACTGAGTTCTCCTGAGATTTGGCCAGTAGTTATGGATCTTGAGAGGCTTGTATGTTGGGTCAGTCTGGCCCACCTGCAGTGTTGAAAGTGACTAGGCAGGGACAGGACACACACTAGCAAAAGGAAGATAGTCCTTGAGCAGACAAAAGTTCCTGGTGTGTGGGGACATAGTAGGGACAGTCTGGGAAACCTCAGGAGACTGTTGTAAGTTGAGGAAGACCATGTTCCAGCCTGCACCTAGTCTGATGTATTTGTGTGACCTGCATTGCCAGGACAGCACCCTATTGAGAGGCTACTTTACATGAGCCAAGGGGACCAGTTTAAACAGCCCTTCTCAAGCACGAAGCCACCTGTAGGTTCTGCATACAGTTACTTGGGGTTATCACTATATTGCTGTGTCGTCTATCATTCATTCCAGAAAATTGCAGAAGACATTATGTCTGGTTTTAAGGCCTTTTTAGTAAAGGTTGTGAACTCACAACAGAGGAGATGGACAGGCCATCATCCTGCAACTGAAGTGCCGGAGGAGGATCTCGCGATCCAAGCTCATTCATCTTCTTCTTCACCATGTCTCTCTGGCCTTGCAGCTTTGTCTTGCTACATGCAGACATCTGATAGTGCACCATGGCATCCTGAAGAGACTGACATTTGGCCAGCAGATTAAACCTGTAAAGTATAAAAAGAACGTCATATTACCTGGGCATTTCCAACGTATTACTGTGTTACCATGCTTGTTATAAGTATTATCTACTAAAACCAGTTAATGCTCAGTTTTGCATAGATTCAAAGCAGTAATAGATAGGCAAATAAAAAACAAAAGGATGGTCACAAGTCACTACAATATTGCTGAATGAAGAGGAAGCTTTCAAAACCTTTAAATAACTTATGTTATAATAAAGACAAACGTGTCTCTTCTACTGAAAAAACTGAATGCTATACATTCATTAAAGCTGAAATTTAATCTGCTTATACAGATTTTGCGTTACCTGGTTCCCCCTTTTCCCCCGATCAACAAGCTAATGATATTTTTTAAATAAAACCTTTCCGTTTTCATTCCACACCTTATGTGAGACTCAGTGATGTCATCCCTGGCTCCCCTTGCTTCTCTATGCAAGGACAGCAGATATATATAGTACTGTGCAAATGTTTTAGGCAAGTGTGCAGAAATGCTGTAAAGTAAGAATGCTTTCAAAAATATATATTTTAATTGTTTATTTTTTATCAATTTACAAAATACAAAGTGAGCAAACAGAAGAAAAACTTAATCAAATCAATAAATTAGTTTGACTGCCCTTTGATTCAAACCAACCTCAATTCTTACACTTGAGCACTTTGTAGACTTTCACAGAGTCAGGTGTATGAATAATCAATTATACCAAGAAGGTACTAATGATCAGCAATTTTATATGAAGATTGAAACACAATCATTAACTGAAATAGAAACAGATGTGCAGGAGGCTTAAAACTGGGTGAGGAACAGCCAAACTCTGCTACTAAGGTCATACACCATGGCAAGACTGAGCACAGAAACCAGACACAAAGTAGTTATACTGCATCAGCAAGGTCTCTCCCAGGCAAGAATTCAAAGCAGACTGGGGATTCAAGATGTGCTGTTTAAGCTCTTTTGACGAAGCACAAAGAAACAGGCAACAATGAGCAACATATACGCACTGGCCAAGGAAACAATGCAGCAGATGAAAGACACATCATGCTTAGTTCCCTTTGACATTGGAAGATGTCCAGCAGTGCCATCAGCACAGAACTGGCAAACACCAGTGGAACCCAGGGACACCTATCTACTGTCTGGAGAAGTCTGGCTAGAAGTGGTCTTCATGGAAGAATTGCGACCAAAACCCCACACCTCTGATGTGGAAACAAGGTTAAGCGACTCAACTACGCATAAAAACATAAGAACTGGGATGCAGAAAAATGGTAGCAGATGCTCTAGACTGATAACTCAAAATTTGGCAGTTTGCTCTCGAAGGGCTAGATAGCGGTACAGTAATGAGTGTCTGCAGGCGACAGTAGGGCATAGTGGAGGTTCCATGCAAGTCTGGGGCTGCATTTCTGCAAATGGAGTTTGAGATTTGGTCAGGATCAATGGTGTCCTCAATGCTGAGAAATACAGGCAGATACTTATCCATCATGTCATACCATCAGGGAGGCATGCTATTGGCCCCAAATGTATTCTGCAGAAGGTAAACGACCCCAAACATACAGCCAATGTCTTTAAGAACTACAGGGGTTGGACAAAAATGATTTGCAGGTGTGACAGTGATGACATGTTGAAAGCAGAAGTGATGTAACATTCTTTTGCTTCCGCTGTGTGATGAGACACCTAGCTAACAGGTAGGAAGCCTCACTATCCTCATTCACTGCATGCGCTGCTAGTAATACGGAGTAATGTCAGAGATTACTGAGCTTCAAAGAGGGCAAATTGTTGGTGCCCCACGTAGCTGGTGCCTCTGTGATTGAAGTTGCCAATTTATTTGCCGTGTCGCAAGGTACAGTATTAAAGGTTATGATGGCATATACAGTTTCCGGGAAAGCATCGTCTGATAAGTATACGCATGGTCCACATGATCAACTGACCGAAAGAGACAAAAGGACATTGCGCAGGATTGTGACCCAGGATAACAAAACAACTGCTGCAAAAATAACTGCAGAGCTCAATCTCTGTCTTCCAAAGCCTGTGTCCATGAAAACTGCGTGGAGGGAACTTCATAAGCAAAACATACACGGGCGAGCTGCAATTGCCAAACCACTAGTGACCTATATTAATGCTCAGAAGAGGAGAGAGCGGTGCAACACCAATAAACCGTGTACTATCAACCAATGGAAGACTGTAATACGATCCGATGAATCGAGCTTCACACTGTTCCCAACCACCGGGTGTGTTTACATGTAGCGAACATTTTCCCAAGCTTACCACCAGGACTGTCTTGTACCAACGGTAAAGCATGATGGTGGTACAATTATGGTTTGGGCAGCTATATCTTGGTATTCTGCAGGCCCCATCACCACATTGAAAGGTAGAGTTACTGCCAGCGACTATGTAAAATGTTTGGCCAACCATGTGCACCCCATGGTGTAGATATTGTTTCCGGAAGACAGTGCCAATTACCAAGATGATAAATCTCCAATTCACATAGCTGATGTTGTCAAATCATGGTTTGATGAGCATGCAGATGAAATCTCACACCTTCCCTGGTCGCCGCAGTCGCCGGACCTCAATATTATAGTGCCACTATGGACAAATTTGGAGAACAAGGTTCGGGCTCATTTTCTGCCTCTGGCATCTCTGCGAGTACTGGAATGATTTTTGCATCAAGAGTGGTATCAGATTCCATTATCCACCATCCAAGACTTATATCGGTCAATTCCCAGGAGAATTCAAGTCATCTAGGATTGCAGACGCGGTCCAACACCAAATTAGGTAGCAATTTATTTCTTTTACCTGGTGCTTCCATCATTTTATCCAACCCCTGTATCTTCATCATAAAAAAAGAACAAGGAGTCCTGGAAGTGATAGAGAACTAGATGTTTGGAACAACCTACCTGCTGAGTTCATTCAAAAACTGTGTGCGAGTGTACCTAGTGGAATTGATGCTGTTTTGAAGGCAAAGGGTGGTCTCACCAAATATTGATTTCATTTGGATTTCTGTTCTGTTCATTTACTTTACATTTTGTTCATTGATAAAAAATAAACTATTAACACTTTTATTTCTGAAAATATTCTCAATTTACAGCATTTCTTCCCTCTTGCCTAAAACTTTTGCACATTAGTGTAGCTTCCTAAAAACATCACAACACCCTACCTCTGTACTCCTCTGCAGAGCACACAACCCTGATGCAAGCAGTGGGCCAGATCTTATGCAAATATTAAAATGGCTTGATGTGTGGATGTTTGTCTGAGGTAGTGGATATTCTCAGGCAGGCTGTATTTGCATGCAGACTGCCCTGGAAGATGCCCACATGTGATGCTGAGCCTCAGTAATTAAGACAGGAAATGAGGTGGGCTCTATATTTCTGCAACTCTAATGCACACTGTAAGACGCTCACAGTATGTAGCAAAATCTGAGAAAGCAATTTCAGTACAGATGAGGAGCCTGTACAGCTGTGCAAGACCGAAGGGAAGGCTGTTTAGGTATGGACTGCTTTGCAGTTATAATGGTCCAGGTAGGACTAAAGTAAGTACTGTATGTATATACTACACTACTGAGATTCCTGTTAAAGCTGAAAATCACTGTTGTAGCCATCAATACTAGAGTGATCACTGCTAGCTTTCAGGCCCCAATGCCGAGAGGCTACCCTGCAGCTTTGTCAACATAGGAGAATGTTTGCATGGTACAGGCGCCAATCAGAGAACTCTTTGTATTTTCTCAACGAAGGCATTCTCTTATTGGATGAGGTGGAGAGGCCAAGTGGTAACATTGTGTTCTCATTGAGTAAATGCAAAGGGTTCTTTGATTTGCGCTCCTGGCAAGCAAGCATTTTCTATGTTCACAAAGCAGCAGAGTTGTCTCATGGCATGGGGTCCGCGAAAGGAGTGCCAATGAGGACACCCTTTGCATTTTCTCAATGAATGCAAAATGTTCTTGGACAAAGTGGAGATTACAATGTCACCACATGACCTCTCCACCTCATCCAATCAGAGAATGCTTTGCATTCACTGAGAAAATGCAAAGGGTTCTGTGGTTGGTGCCTGTGCCAAGCAAGCATTAGTATTCCCCTATCTTCACCAAGCAGCAGGATAGCCTCTTGGCATGGGGCCCCGAAAGCTAGCAGCAATTACTGTAGTAGTGAGGACTAATATGGTGATGTTCAGCTTCCATGGTGATCCCACTGGTGTGGCACATACTGTCCATACTTACAGTTGTGACCAAAATTATTCAACCCCCACTGAAATTGAGTGTTTTGGCCAGTTTGACATTGCTTTTGATCATTCAGTCATCTTGCTTACATTTACATTAAAGAGGCACTTGTAGGTCAGACAAATATAACATAACAGTTATAATGAAATAACCACAAATGTCTTTTCTGTGCTCACAGCATTATCAGTTTTATTCAACCCCCAAGTGACATTCAATCTTAGTACTTAGTACAGCATCCTTTTACAGTTATAACAGCTTTTAAACGTGAAGCATAGCTTGACACAAGTGTCTTGCAGCGATCTACGGGTATCTTCGCCCATTCTTCATGGGCAAAGGCCTCCAGTTCAGTCACATTCTTAGGCTTGCGCACTGCAACTGCTTTCTTTAAGTCCCACCAGAGGTTCTCAATCGGATTTAAGTCTGGTGACTGCGATGGCCACTCCAAAATGTTCCAGCCTTTCCTCTGCAACCATGCTCTAGTGGACTTGGAGGTATGCTTGGGATCATTGTCCTGTTGAAAGGTCCAACGTCTCCCAAGCCTCAGGTGTGTGACGGACTGCATCACGTTTCCATCCAATATCTCCTGGTACTGAAGAGAATTCATGGTACCTTGCACACGCTGAAGCTTCCCTGTACCTGCAGAAGCAAAACAGCCCCAAAGCATGATTGACCCTCCACCATGCTTCACAGTAGGCAAGGTGTTCTTTTCATCATAGGCCTTGTTCTTCCTCCTCCAAACATAGCGTTGATCCATGGGCCCAAACAGTTCTAATTTTGTTTCATCAGTCCACAGAACACTATCCCACAACTTTTGTGGTTTGTCCACATGGCTTTTGGCATACTGCAGTCGACTCTTCTTATTCTTTGGAGACAGCAAGGGGGTACGCCTGGGAGTTCTGGCACGGAGGCCTTCATTACGCAGTGTGCGTCTTATTGTCTGGGCTGAAACTTCTGTACCCACATCTGACAAATCTTTTCTCAGTTCCTCAGCAGTCACACGGGGACTTCTCTCCACTCTACGCTTCAGGTAGCGCACAGCAGTCGAAGTCAGCATCTTCTTTCTGCCACGACCAGGTAGCGTTTCAACAGTGCCCTTTGCCTTGAATTTGCGAATGATGCTTCCTAAGGTGTCTCTTGGTATGTTTAACATCTTTGCAATCTTCTTATAGCCATTGCCCTTCCTGTGAAGAGAAATCACCTCTTCTCTTGTCTTCCTGGACCATTCTCTTGCCTTCACCATGTTTGTAACCACACCAGTAAATGTCTAGAAGGAGCTGAGTATCACAGTCATTTTAAAGCTGCCTAATTGGTGCTTATTATGCTTGATTGCTGCTCGGTGACATCCACAGGTGTTTTCAATACCTGATGGAAAGCACCTGTATGAACCTCTGTTCTTCAGAGTGGTAGTCTTTAAGGGGTTGAATAATTGTGGCAATGAAGAAACCACATAAGAACCATTTACTACTGTATTACATAAACAATTGATGTCATTTTAGTTGCATTTGGGTAGTTACAACGTCCTTGTAGGATTTGATTCTGAATACAATTCCAAATGTACACTATAGTCCCTAAACCCCTTTACAGCATTGGGGGTTGAATAATTTTGGTCACAACTGTACCTTGGTCCTAGCTAGACCACTATAACTATGCAAAGCATTCCATACTGAAACTTCAGCTTTAAAGCTCAACTACAGCCTTCCCTCCAGTCTTGCACAATTGTGCAGGTGACCTGTATTCAGTAACAGCAGGGCAGCTGCCCGGAGTGGGACCCAGAAGCTAGAGGCAAACATGATGGAATCAATAACTGATACAGTGATTTCCAGCTTCCAGGGGGATCCCACAGGTACGGCACTTACATATTTACACTGGTCCAAGCTGGAGCAATGTAACTCTATAAAATAGTCCATACCTAAACTTCAGCTTTAAATAAAAACTCATTCAGATTAATATCGGTAAATCTTACTGATCTCCGTAACGCTTCTCCTCGTTTGTTATATCAATCTGAAACTGTTTCATCGCTTCTTGCTTACTAATAACGTCTTCTGAAACTGTAGTGAGGTCTTCTTCTAGTGAAGTCAAGCTGTATAATGAAAATGACAGGCCATTAAAACAACATATTATGGAAATACATTCACAGCTTCCCACTTTTGAGGCAAGGAGAGAACCGGCAACACTGGCCAATCTGAAAGGGGTTTGCTACTACTGTATAGGGCTCATGCATACTGGGGCTTTTCTAAATGCAGCTTCAAAAAAGTGCCTACGCCATATTTTTGCAAATGCATTTAGGAGCAACAAGCCTTTGGGTGTTTATTTATTTCATTGGTCAGAATATTAATTTATTCTGGTCACTGAATGAAAAAACACTCAAATGCTAAACGCGTTTAAACGCATTTTGGCAATTTTCCTGCCAAATGCTCCTCTTTAACCACCTCCTGCTAGCCATATAAGGAAATGACGGGCGCAAGGCAGTTCTCTCATTCTGAGAGGACGTCATACTATGTCCTCCCACTCTAACCGCTCATGTGCGGCTCCGGGGGAGCACAGTGCGGGGATCGGTGGTGCGCTGTGTCCCTTGGACACAGGGGACCACCGATCAACAGAAAGAGTCGAAGATGTCAGCTCGGTCATGTGATCAGCTGTGTCCAATCACAACTGATCGCATGTAAATAGGGAAATGCCGGTTATCGGCATATCTCCCCTCACGAGCTGTCACTCTGACAGCTCATGAGGAGTGGAGAGACGGTAATTGGCATTCCTTGGAGGGGACATGTACACTGATCATCAGGGCACTGATAATCAGTGTGCCCTGAGTGTAGCCCCATCGGTGCCACCTGTCAGTGTCCATCAATGCCACATCAATGCCACATATCAGTGCCTACCAGTGCACATCAATGCCACATATCAGTGCTCATCTGAGCTGCCTTTCAGTGTCACCTATCAGTGCGCATCAGTGCCACCTAACAGTGCCCGTCAGTGCCTCCTATCAGTGCCAGTCAGTGCCACCTATCAGTGCCACCTATCAGTGCTGCCTTTCAGTGCCCATCAGTGATTTCAAAATTTTCAGTTGTTTTTGGTTTGTTTAGCAAAAAATAAAAAACCCAGAGGTGATTAAATACCACCAAAAGAAAACTCTGTCTCAAAGAAATGATAAAAATTTCATATGGGTGCTGTGTTGCATGACCACAAATTGTCATTCAAAGTGTGACAGCACTGAAAGCTGAAAATTGGCCTGGGCAGGAAGGGGGTATAAGTGACTCTAAACTGTGGTAAATGCCTGTGTGCGCATGGACACATAGGCTAACACGGAAGGGCATATAGAGACAGAAAGAAAGCCAAACGCCTGTAAAATAGGTGTTTTTGAGCTTAAGTGTGCATGATTGAAGATGGCCACAAATAGGCTCATTTAGCATAGTCATGTGAAAAAGTAAGAACATCCCATAGAAACTCACTTTGACATTAGATTTCCATGGAAAAATTTCCTTGCATAAACTGCTAATTTCAACCAACTCCCCACAGCATTTCAATGGGATTCATTTAGGACTTTGACTAGGCCAGTCCAGAACCCTCCAGTCTTCTATTTGTGTCCCCATTAGAAAATTTCCCCTCTTATTACTTTTCTGGGGACAACCCAAAATCTGGGGTTTTCTCTTACTGGATGAATCCAGTAATGGGGGCACAGAGAACAATAAAAATTGACAGGTGTTCTAATCCATCTCCACTCCATCTCCACTCTATCCAAAACTAAAAAAAGTTTTGCTTTTAGTTATACTTAAAGCGGAGTTACAGTTAAATAGAAAAAAAATAAAATAAATGCAGCTACAAAAACTGTAGCTGCTGACTTTTAAAATACAGCCACTTACCTGTCCCTCGGTCCAGCGGTGTCATCACCATGGCTGGTTTCACCGGCTGTCTTCTTTCCCGGTGCCGGCATCTTCATTGTGGGCATCTGGCTGTAACAGCTTGCAGCTTCACAACTGGGTGCCCACTGCGCATGCGTGAGAAGAGCTGTGCTTGGTGAATGGCCCCGTAGTCTTCTGGGACCTGTCATGTGTCCCAGAAGACTACGGGGAGGGAGGGGAGGAGGACAACTTTCACTTCCGATTGCCTTAGCCAATCGCAGCGGAAGTGGGAGCGGGTACCTGTCAGATTCGGCTACCTGCTCCCCTCCCCCCACTCCCCAAAGGTGCCAATCCTTAACGGGGAACTGGTGGGGACAAAACCTTAAAGCGGAACTTCCCATTTTTGGTGGCACTCCACTTTAAGTCACTGTACTTTATTTAGCCCCTGTGTTTATTTTCTCCTCTTGAATGGGGAAAAAATACACTATCTTTTTCTCCTTGTCAGAGGAGAAAAGTGTAAACAAAAAAAGCGGGTGTAAAAAAAATAAAAAAAAAAAAATAAATCAAGATAAAACAGTTAGTTCAGGGTTGATCTAAGTCGGTGTCAGGAGCAGGCATAAACCTGAGATATGCAGGCCAAAACTCAGCTAGTTCAGCAGGAACCGGCTGACTTTTGGTTCGTGTATACAGCTGTCTGCTCTACAGAAGTGAGTGTAACAACTGGCTTCTGTTCAACGAGCATGCCTGAAAACCAGCATTTGATCAGCGTTTTCAGCCAATGGCTGCGAGCGCTGATCAGTGTAGAGGTGTCCCCCTGTCAGAGCACAATGTTTCAGTGGAAACTATCCCTGCATCAACCTATTCAACGAAAAAAACCCCAAAAAAACTGAACATATGTGCCCAGCTTTAGGGTCATTGTTAGGGTCAAAAGTTATGCACAAAGTCAGGGTCTGTGTATTTTAGGCAGAGTTTTAAAAAACACATTTTGTAATGTAATATGTCGGTGTCAGTATCAATTTCAGTGTATTTTAGGTAGGATAAAAAAGCAAAAAACAAAATGCGCTGTGGTTGTGCTTATTGTTTCAGGTCTCTACTACAGTACAATCAACAAATAAAATACAGATACAGGTGAAACTCGAAAAATTAGAATATCGTGCAAAAGTTCATTTATTTCAGTAATGCAACTTAAAAGGTGAAACTTAATATATCTGAGATAGACTCATTACATGCAAAGCAAGATAGTTCAAGCCGTGATTTGTCATAATTGTGATGATTATGGCTTACAGCTCATGAAAACCCCAAATCCACAATCTCAGAAAATTAGAATATTGTGAAAAGGTGCAATATTCTCGGTTCAAAGTGTCCCACTCTAATCAGCTAATTAAGCCATAACACCTGCAAAGGGTTCCTGAGCCTTTAAATGGTCTCTCAGTCTGGTTCAGTAGGAATCACAATCATGGGAAAGACTGCTGACCTGACAGTTGTGCAGAAAACCATCATTGACACCCTCCATAAGAAGGGAAAGCCTCAAAAGGTAATTGCAAAAGAAGTTGGATGTTCCCAAAGTGCTGTATCAAAGCACATTAATAGAAAGTTATGTGGAAGGGAAAAGTGTGGAAGAAAAAGGTGCACAAGCAGCAGGGATGACAGCAGCCTGGAGAGGATTGTCAGGAAAAGGCCATTCAAAAGTGTTGGGGACTTTCACAAGGAGTGGACTGAGGCTGGAGTCAGTGCATCAAGAGCCACCACACACAGACGGATCCTGGACATGGGCTTCATATGTCGTATTCCTCGCTCCTGAACAACAAACAACGTCAGAAGCGTCTTACCTGGGCTAAAGAAAAACAGACCTGGTCTGTTGCTCAGTGGCCCAAAGTCCTCTTTTCTGATGAGAGCAACTTTTGCACCTCATTTGGAAACCAAGGACCCCGAGTATGAAGGAAGAATGGAGAGGCACACACTGCAAGATGCTTGAAGTCCAGTGTGAAGTTTCCACAGGCTGTGTTGATTTGGGGAGCCATGTCATCTGCTGGTGTTGGTCCACTGTGCTTCATTAAGTCCAGGGTCAACGCAGCCGTCTACCAGGAGATTTTGTAGCACTTCATGCTTCCTTCCCCAGACGAGCTTTATGAGGATGCTGACTTCATTTTCCAGCAGGACTTGGCACATGCCCACACTGCCAAAAGCACCAAAACCTGGTTCAATGACTGTGGGATTACTGTGCTTGATTGGCCAGCAAACTCGCCTGACCTGAACCCCATAGAGAATCTATGGGGCATTGCCAAGAGAAAGATGAGAGACATGAGACCAAACAATGCAGAAGAGCTGAAGGCCGCTATTGAAGCATCCTGGTCTTCCATAACACCTCAGCAGTGCCACAGGCTGATAGCTTCCATGCCACACCGCATTGAGGCAGTAATTGCTGAAAAAGGGGCCCAAACCAAGTACAAACCAAACCAAGTACATATGGATGCTTATACTTTTCAGAGGTCCGATATTGTTCTATGTACAATCCTTGTTTTATTGATTGCATGTAATATTCTCATTTTCTGAGATTGTGGATTTGGGGTTTTCATGAGCTGTAAGCCATAATCATCACAATGATGACAAATCACGGCTTGAACTATCTTGCTTTGCATGTAATGAGTCTCATATATTAGTTTCACCTTTTAAGTTGCATTACTGAAATACATGAACTTTTGCACGATATTCTAATTTTTCGAGTTTCACCTGTATGTGGTACTGCTGTAATCGTCAAGAGTAGGAGAATATGTTTTGATGTGTACTTTGGTGGTAGTTCATGGTAATAACAAGACATATACAAATGGATTAAAAAGATGATTTTTTTTATTACTTTGTGCTAGTTTTCTTTTGGCAATAAAAACATCAGGACAAATCCATTACCATTTACAACCAAATGAAAGCCCAGTTTGTCCTGAAAAAGACAAGATATAATTCCCCTGGATACACTAAGTAGTTGTGATGCTATATACTATTTTACTTACACATATCACAGCAGCAAAACTGTGACATGGCATTAAAGTGTTACTAAACCCACAACAGTAGAATCAGTCTGTATATGCAATAAAACATGGCTGGTATACTCACTGTGGAACCTAAGGGGTTAATCCTCTGCGTTGTGTAAAAATGCAGTTTGATCCTTTCTTCTCTGTTCCTCCCCTTTTTCAAAAGACCAACTCTTATCTCCAGACTGAACCGTAGGCATGCACATGCTCATTTTGTGGTGTATTGCTAGAGAGGTTTTTTTTTACTTGGGAGCGTGCATGTGATCAGCACAGGGCCAATCAGCTCTGTCCAGACAGAGGTCAGGGGTTTCACATCTCCTAGAGCAGAAAGAAAACTCCTCCTATAAGCTTTACCTAGTGGTGGGATGGACACTAATAGATGCCATAAGACTGCTCTAACTGATGATGAGACGGGTCAGGGCTTTTGCATCATCCTAGAGCAGAAAGAAAACTCCTCCTACAAGCTTTAACCAGTGCTCTGCTGGACACTGATAGAAGTCACAAGACCGCTCTAACTGCTGATGAGAAAAGGTATTTAAAAATTTATATTTACTAAAATAATTACATTTCCATGTTCTGTGTACTGTGGGAGACCAGATTTAGAGAATGAGGGGCCTGGGTGTAGTTACACTTTAAGGTTTGTTTTACCTTTGTCATGAAGGAGTTAATATGTTTGATTCCTATAATTGTCAGCTCCAACTAGTGGCCATCATACTGTATTTTCTTGATTTGAGGTATTTCAATAAAATACTACATTATGGCCACTAGATGGGACTGGCGAGGACAAACATATTAGACACATTACAGAAATAACTTGCGACACCTGAGCAAATTCAATGACAATCATACAGTGATTTTTTTTATAGATAGATCTCTAATGGAATAGTAGCATTTGCAAAAGTACACAGAGACATTTTCTGCATTTCCCCAGTTTCCTACATGAGATATAATAGTTTATAGAGGAAAAGTTAAGACAACGTCTGCAGCTGAAATATGAAAATAATTTACAAGTCTGATATCATAATCCAGCTGCCACAGTACTAGTAACACATCTGCTTTTTGCTTCCTACTAGCATGGGTCAGAACATCTGTTTTCTGTGTTTTCAACATTTTAATAAGGAAAGTGGAAAAACCATTCAGCGAGCTGTACACAGGCAGATGTGGAAGGCTTTATTGGGAAGAGTACATGTTGGATATATTGAAGGAACAATGGCAGCCTGGCTTAAAAGGAATGTCTTGGAAGAACTATTTCTGCTGAAAGCTATTAGATGCATAAGGAATTATTCAGTATTGTTCGGGTTTCAGCCTATGGATTGACTATTCCACACAGCAAAGTTAGGGTTAATCGGTTGGTGTCTTTTTTTTACATTTTTTAATCAAATTCTATTGTTATATAATCAGTTTGGAAAAGAGACCTGCTCACCAAACCGAAGAAAAAACCATAGAAAACCTCTGATACATCCAATGCAAAGCCTTATAATGAATGGGCCCAAAAAGAGAATAATCCTTACTGACCCCTAGTGGTCAAATGATAGATCTCCAAATCTAAAATCTGTATTGTTTGCGCTACTATGGCATGAGTAAACTGGCAGGTCTGATGACATTGTTCTGTTCTCCTGTCCACCCTGGCTGCTGGTAACAGCTATTTAAATGTAAAATAGCAACCTAGTATGCATGTTTAAGGATTCATTTACACTTGTAGCAGGCTTGCCATGCCTTTAAAAAGTGATTTGCGGTGAATTGCTTTTTAAAGGACATTTGACAGGTGGGTGAGAGGTGATATGTCGCTTCCTCACCACCTGTTTTAACTCTGAAAAGCCCACACCACTGCGGTTCAACTGCCTGCATTGCAAGCAGTTGCTGGGCAGTTGCAATGTGGCCCTATTCACTCCTTCTTTAATTCATGATACACTATTCCACACTTCACACGCCTGGCATCCTCTTCACACCTTAATCTACACCTACTGTATCCTTCACTACCCCAACATTCTGCATCATCTGCATCATCAACCATCTACAGCACCCTGTACCATCCTCAGCTCTATCTCTTTTATCGCTACTCTATTTATACCCTCATTCTATCTCACAATATATCCCTGCACCCCTTACACACACACACACTACCCTGCACTCCCTGCATCTCCATTACTTCACATTCTGAACTCCCTACATCCTCTAGTACCCCACACTCTACACTCCCTGGATCCCCCATTGTTCTACATTCTGTACCCCCTATAATTACCAGTACTCCTTATTCTGTACCCCATGTATCCCTCTTTGCTCCACATTCCTCTCCCCATGGATCCCCTATTACCCTACATTCTGCACCCCATGTATCCCCCTTTGTTCCACATTCCTCACCCCCTGCATCCTCCATTTACTCCAAACTCTACACTCCCTGGATCCCCCATTGTTCTACACTCTGTACCTCCTATATCCCCCAGTACTCCTTATTCTGCACCCCATGTATCCCTCTTTGCCTCACATTCCTCTCCCCATGGATCCCCTATTACCCTACATTCTGAACCCCATGTATCCCCTTTTGTTCCACATTCCTCACCCCCTGCATCCTCCATTTACTCCACACTCTACACTCCCTGGATCCCCCATTGTTCTACACTCTGTACCTCCTATATCCCCCAGTACTCCTTATTCTGCACCCCATGTATCCCTCTTTGCCTCACATTCCTCTCCCCATGGATCCCCTATTACCCTACATTCTGTACCCCATGTATCCCCTTTTGTTCCACATTCCTCACCACCTGCATCCTCCATTACTCCACGCTCTCTGGATCCCCCATCACCCCACATTCTGTACCCCCTTGAATCCCCCATTATGTTACTGTGCACCCTCTGCCACACTGTGCCCCCTGCTGCTCATATTTGGGCTCTTCCCATGTCCAGAAGTTTGAGTTTAGTTTCAGCTTGAAAAGGTGTGCCAGCTGGCCCCTGGAGCCCTTTCTGTAGCCATTGATATGGCTCCCTCTGCACATCTCACAGCTGATTTTCTGGGATTTTCATACAGTGAGCTCCACCAGGCCATGCCACAGATGCAGAGGATTCTGGAAGATGTAGTCGGTGATAAGGAGAGCAGAAAGGGAAAGCTCGGGTTAGGAAGATGGTAGACTGTGAGCTGTCCCTTACCTGCACCCCCTGCTATCCTGATGGAGCCCAGGGATGGTACATGAGGGCTACCTGTACCCCCTTTTTAGCGTCCCTGAGTAAAAGATTTTAGGATTGGTCAGAAAGTCCAGTTATGTTTAATTTACTATGTCTGAATAGTTTTTTTCAAATGACTCCTGAAAAGGCTGCTGGCTGATGATGCTCAAAAGCACAGTAACTGTACACTTCCTAATAGAAACAGTACAGATAAAGATGATGATGGTGACCAGAGAACCTTTGCTATTGCAGAGGCTGCCAGACACTCAGAGCACAGATCAGGCACACTGACACAGAAAGCAGTCTAGGGGGATGTCTTCTTGTTTTTTTTTTGTTAAATAACTTGGAGGGGATGAAGGGTAGTATGGGATACTCCAAAACTTCTAAACGTAACAGGAGGACAGACGTCTCTATGTTGCAAACTTCAAGAACAGATCTTCTACTAAGCCCAGAGAACAATCCTCCCATGAGAGATTAGATAGGACCAGAGGTATGAACCCCTCAGCAGAGGAACTATTAGACCCCAGTTTAGGCTACAGTTTCCCACAAGAGACTAGGGGAGGCCAGAGGTATGAACCCCTCAGGAGAGGGACTACTTGGCCCAGCTATCCAAATAGTACACAGTCACCAGGATCATGTAGTAGAGTAGTACTCATGGGGCCAGGGGAGCAGCTGTTCTTGTTCAGCTTTTTCCATGTGCCTTCTAGTGAGCCTATGGGAACTGGATCCTTATTTGAAGTTTCGAGGTGTCAGAAAAAACTGTTGGATGTAGTACCCCCCGGTTCTGCTCTGCTGGGACCTCGATGCACAACATGCTTGACTTAATAGAACGGCTTGGGGTAGGGGGTAGCCATCCTCCACCTAAACAAGTGGAATCTCTTCAACAGGAAGACTCTGCTGTTCTAAAACATAGAATATTTATGTGCTCCTCAACCATCTTCTGAGCCCACCTCCCCAGGGATTGGCTGCTGCACCATAAATATTCATTCTGTCCATTTACCTTGCTCCACTCCCCATGTTCCAGCACCTTATAGAAGGCAGTGGAGAGCAATCAAACCTGCAGCTTGTGAAACACAACAGCCACAAGAAATCAACATCTGCTCCAATGATTACAGAGGAGCCAAAAAGAACTACATTTATGTAACATTGTTAAATTAACAAGAAGGGTGCTACACACAAAATATGTATAATTACAAACCTACATAGCTTCTATATTTCTCCACACACCCTGCCACACCTATACATATTCATCTATACATACGTGTGCTGCACACTCTCTATCGTCAGGTCATTCAGCTGAAGTTCCTCTTCCTCAAGGTTATCGGTTTCTTCCAGTAAACTTGTATCAAAGCTCACTACAGGTGGCAGGCTCACTGTTGACCTAGATAAAATAATTGATAAATACAGTGATGAATAGAGAGTTCAGTATATTCCCCAAAGACTTGTCCTGTTCACAGTCTGGGTTTGTTTTATCAGGAAAATGATTACAGCTTAAAAAAAACCCTTTAGGGCTCGTTTACATTAGCTTCAATACATGGCATTGGACACGCTTTTTTAAAGCACTTTGAACACCAATCAAAGCCCCTGTCACTGTATGGAATAGTTAGCTTACATTTCTGTTCACATGTTGCATTTGCTTTGCTTTTCTTTGCTGTGCTTCAAATATTATACCCCGTGTCGCCTTAGTGGTGCTTCAAAGCGTCTTCAAAGCCTCCATAGAAGTCTATGACAAAGCTCACTTGCAGCACCTGCAGCTTTTCAGAGGCTTTTTATTAAATATTTAGCTTTGCTTTGTTTTGTAGATATTGTGGGTATGAGATATCAACACACACAGGGCTTCTGCCAAGCTTCATTAAAGCTTCAAAAAAGCATCACTGAAGCATCATCAAAGTGCCACCAAAGCATCATAGAAGTACCACCGAATCAGCATCAAAGTATCATCAAAGCACCACCAAAGCATCATTGAAGCACCGCCGAAGCAGCATTGAAGCGCCACCAAAGCATCATTGAAGCGCCGCCGATGCATAATCGAAGCACCACCGAAGCATCATCAAAGTACCACCGAAGCAGCATCGAAGTGCCACCAAAGCATCATCGAAGTACCACTGAAGCAGCATCAAAGCACCACCAAAGCATTATTGAAGTGCCACCAAAGCATCATCGGAGCACCGCCGAAGCATCATCACAGCACCACTAAAGCATCATCGAAGTACCACTGAATCAGCATCGAAGCACAACTGAAGCATCATCAAAGTACCACCGAAGCAGCATCGAAGCGCCACCAAAGAATTATTGAAGCATCACCGAAGCATCATCGAAGAATCACTGAAGCATCATTGAAGTACCACTGAAGCAGCATCGAAGTACCACTGAAGCAGCATCGAAGTACCACTGAAGGAGCATCGAAGCACCACTGAAGGAGCATCGAAGCACCACTGAAGCAGCATCGAAGTACCACTGAAGGAGCATCGAAGCACCACTGAAGGAGCATCGAAGCACCACTGAAGCAGCATCGAAGTACCACTGAAGCAGCATCGAAGCACCACTGAAGCAGCATCGAAGCACCACTGAAGCAACATCAAAGTACCACTGCAGCATCATCGAAGTACCACTGAAGCAGCATCGAAGTACCACTGAAGCAGCATCGAAGTACCACTGAAGCAGCATCGAAGCACCACTGAAGCATCATCGAAATACCACTAAAGCATCATCGAAGTACCACTGAAGCAGCATCAAAGCACCATTGAAGCATCATTGAAGCACCACTCAAAAACACATAAAAAAAGCATGTTGAAGCAGTAGGAGCTTTAATGTGTGTTGAAGTCAAAGCAAGTGTAAATGAGCCTTTCTAGTATTCCCCCTTAGCTGTTCTCCCAGTGGTTACAAAAAGGTTATATTGGGAGGCGAGGGAAGGCTGAAGGAGTTTGACAAGCACATACAATAATTTGATTCTCCCAAAGAAGGAGAGGAAGGCTGTGCTAGGGAATTTAACCATTTCAATACCGTGCAATTTTACACCTTCCTGCCCAGGCCATTTTTCAGGTTTCAGCGCTCTCACACTTTGAATGACAATTGCACGGTCATACAACACTGTACCCAAACTAAAATTTTATCATTTTCTTCACACAACTAGAGCTTTCTTTTGGTGGTATTTAATCACCGCTGGGGTTTTTATTTTTTGCTAAATTAACAAAAAAAGACCAAAAATTTTGAAAAAAAAACACATTTTTCTTTGTTTCTGTTATAAAAGTTTACAAATAAATAATTGTTCTTCATAAATTTAGGCCGAGATGTATTCTGCTACATGTCTTTGGTGAAAATAACCCAAATTAGGATGTATTATTTAGTTTGTAGGAAAGTTATAGAGTTCACAAACTATGGTATAGATCTGAATATTGATCAATCCTGAAGTACTGACAGCCAATCTAATTTCTTGAGGTCCAAGAATGTCAGAACAGTACAGATATCCCACAAATGACCCCTTTTTGCAGAGTAGACAGTCCCACGTACTTCATAAGAGGAATGGCGAGTTTTTTGAAGTTGTATTTTTATGTCATAATTTTTCGGAAAATGAAAAAATTAAAAAAATTATTTTCACTATTTTTTTTTTACATACTGTCACCAGTGCAGTACAGCGTCATCATATAACTGGCATGGCGGTGAACAGGGACACTGACTGGTGACAGTATGAAAAAAAAAATATATATATTTTTTTTTAAATTTTTTTATTATATTTAATTTTTTATTACATTTTTTTTTTTTTAAAGATTTTTTTTTCATATTTTACTATGACCAAAGTAGTACAATGTTACCATAGTAACACTGTACTACTTTGGGGAAGTGATCAGTATTTTTTTTTTTTTTTACACAATTTGCTTATAGCAAAGAATTACTTTGCTATAAGCAAGCATTTATCTGAATGAAATCGATTCATTCAGCTTTTTTTTTTTTTTTTTTTGTGCTTAGCTGTGATTTGGTCACAGCTAATCACATGACATGTGCATGTGATTAGCTGTGACCATTCACAGCTAGGCACTAGTATACAATGGATGGCATCATGAATGAAGCCATCCATTGTATACAACTGTCATGTGACCTGCTGTGATTGGTCACAGCAGGTCACATGGTACCAGCAACGGGAGCCGGTACTCGGATCTGTCATCGGCCGTGTCCGAGGTGCACGGCCCGTGACAGATCCCGCTGCTGCGGGTCAGTCACTGCTCTGTGCTTTGTCCCTTCAGTGCTCATTGGAGTGCCAGGCAGGAGGGGAGCGCCTGCCTCAGGCTCTCAGTGGCGTTCTGAGAGGCTGAACCAGCTGTCAGTCAGGCATTTGGTCGGATCCTGACATTATTGTCAAGATAATCCAGAGTCTGTAGTACCTCTGTGACATCAGCCCACTGTCGGCTGAATCTGGGTCACAGGAGAGCACAAATAAGTGTACTTGTGTCCCACATGATAAGTATGGCCAAAAGAGCTTTGGCCATATTTCTCTTTTAAAGGAGGAGTTCACCTACTCATAAGAAATGAAAAGGTAATCTAAATCACAACCCCCTCCCCACTCTGCTCATCATTGGTACACTTAATTTGGCCATAGATGGGTATTTTTTTTTCCAGAAGCCAGAGGGCTGAACGAATAAAAAACCAACAGATTCCCCCATCCACACAAAGACGTGGATGGACTAATTCCCCCTGACAGGACATAGTAATCTAACAGCAGCTCAAGGCACTGTCAGAATGCACTGATCAGTCGATTTCCTGCAGCCACGGATTCATCCAAAAAGCATTGTAGAAAAAGAGAAGGAAGAAGAGCGGGGGTTTCAAATACCTGGATCATTACATGGGCTGCGTGGGTACTGACACTGAGAGCTCATAACCCGGAGAGATAAGTACAATGGGGACTGGGGGGGGGGGGGTGCTGTGTTACTTTACCTTTTCACTTCATTTTCTGAAAAAGTGAACCAACCCTGTTGAATATCTTCCTTCCTAGGTGTCTTCTGTAAACTACCAATTGTCTGGTCCCCAATGTAACAGAGATAAAAAGAAATGGATATGTTTGTAGTCCATATCAGGAGAGCAGCCTAGGGTGACAACCATGGCTTCCTCCGTAGATACTGTATAGTGAAGGAGTGATGTAGCCACCCAGGGGGCAGGAAGTGTGATTTGCATGATCACCAGGTGAAAATAAAGTAAAACAAGCTTGAAAATAATAAAACTAATGCAGCCACCACACCAAGGACTGGTAAGTTTCAATATATTACATATTTTGTTTTGGGTTTCGATACACTTTAACGCACACTGAGGTCAGCAGTGCCATTAGCACAGATTTTAGCAAGTTACATTCTAGGCATTTAAATTTTGTCCTGCAGTAGATCCAACTAGGACGGATTTATTAAAATTGGAACAGTTGCCCTTTCAACCAAATGTCTCACTTTTGAAACATGCAATCCAATCTTGGTAGCTACACCAGTTCTCCTACACTTTCCCTGTTCCGGTTTTGGTAGCCTGACGCAATGGCTCAGGTTGTTTATGCAAAGTTGGTATTTATCCACAGTCTCAACTAAAATGAATAGTATGCAATTTTCCAGCTCACATTTTGTTGCTTGGTAGTCATTACATAATTCCATAGGCATTACTTAGTATGGCATAAATCAGTTGAGTACCTGTTCATCTGGATGAAGTGTTCATATTCTCTGGTAGGGTTGATACTTGAAATGGCATTAATTATTTCCCGGTGAACAGCTGCTATTTCCTCTTGCACCAGACTTGTAATTTCATAGTATTCTTGCATAATGGTTTTGCTGCAGAGAATCAGACAAAGGAAGTCAGCCAACTCTTGTTTTTTTTTTTTCTGTTAATGACTTTGCATATATGTTTGAATCTGCCTTTTACATTCAGATGACCCTAAAGTGCCCCTGTGCTGACACTTGGGTTGTAAACCCTTACATATACCCAGTGAAGTGACTAGCCTCAGATGATACACAGAGATGAAACACATTTTCCTACATAGGTTGTACCTTTTTATCTATAACCCTCTATCCCTTACATCCATTCAAAGTGCAAACTTTATGCAGCTTGTCTGCGCTTTCTGAAAGCAGAGGGGGCAGGAAGCTGAAGTTATACTCTTCAGTGCTCATTGAGGAGAGCTGAGATCTGATTGGAGGGAAGATCTTCAGTGCTCATTGAGGAGAGCTAAGATCTGATTGGAGGGAAGAGACAACCCCCCTTCACACAGCACACAGGAACAGAGCTGAGGCTGTGAATCATTGGCTGTGTCCTGTAGGTGCCTCCCCTGTCACCTTTTTATCTCTTGGTGTCAGGTAAAATTGCCAGACATGACTCATGCTGGTATCAGAGGAATCAGGCAACAGACAGAAATTACACTTATTGTAAAGGGGTTTACAACCACTTTAAGCTATTTAGGCAGAATTTGCAAGTGCGACTTGCACCGATGCTAATGACAGCCGCAGGAATCTGCTGATTCTTGATGTTGTTTCTGCCACCTGCAAGCAGCTAGATACGGTCCCCAAGCTCTGTATACTGTAATGAAATGTCCCCATCAGCTGCAGCCATCAGTTGCTGTCCGACCATCCTGCAATTACCTGCAGTGATTGCTGCTGGATGCACTGTGGGCTCAGTGGCTGCAGCTAGCTGCTCACAGAAGACAGAAATAGCAGCAGCAGGAATCAGCAGTTTCCTGCCACTGTCATTCGCACTGGTGCTAGTCACCCATACAAATGCTGCCTATCATAGGCAGCACAATAGCTAAATGGTTAGCACTTCCACCTGGCAGCACTAGGGTCGTTGGTTCAAATCCCAACCACAGCACCTCCTGCCTGGTTTTTGCATGTTCTCCCTGTGCCTGCATGCATTTCCTCGAGGTACTCTGGTTTATTCCAACACTCCAAAGACATCCTGTTAGATTAATTGGTTCCTGTCTAAATTGGCCCTAGTATGTGT
Source organism: Staurois parvus (assembly GCF_062004578.1). Classification (NCBI taxonomy): domain Eukaryota; kingdom Metazoa; phylum Chordata; class Amphibia; order Anura; family Ranidae; genus Staurois; species Staurois parvus. Next base: position 439,943 of record NW_028318268.1, read on the forward strand.
ATGAATGTAAGTTAGGGACCTTAGATTGTAAACCCCTTGAGGGTTAGAGACTGATATTAATGTACAATATATATGTAAAGCGCTGCATAAATTGACAGCATTATATAAGTACATGAAATAAAATAACTAATAGTAAACCACCAAAACAAATGGGCTCTGAGGAGGTTTTCAGCAGCATTGTGATTTTTGTACTCCCTTCTATGGCCAGTGTGTGAGATGGGGAAACAGCTCTCATTGTTTGAACACTGTTTGTGTGCAGTAAATTATGGTGTGGAGTAAATTGATGTTTTGACTGACATTCTGCGGTTTAGCCACAAGATGTCACTATTTTTCTAACAAAGGCTCAGACTGCATAGAGATTTGTATATTCATGAAGAGGTGGGTTTTTTTTAGTGAACAGGAAGAGGAGACTGCAGCCATGTTTTGGACGATGCTGAATGCAGGAGCCATGTTTTGGAGAATGCTGAATGAAGGGGTTGTGTGAGCTGCAGCTGGGTGAAGCTGATTGCTGCCAGGAAGCTGATGAGAGCCGAGGAACAACGCAGCATACGCTACAATATTGCAGGCCTGTTGGAGAGACATTTGTTCTGTTCAGAGTCACCAGCGAATACAAAGCAGACCCGGGTCAGTAAGATCGTGCACGCACCTCATTTCAGTGTTGGCGCCTTGAGACTGAATCCAGGCTTATAGTTAGTTAGTTAGGGTCTCTGTGTCAGGCCACAAGTGTTGTTACTGATTATTGGAAGGACTCCACAACTTAAAGTGACATTTCACATTGGAGAGCTGATAAAATCCCACAAACTCAAGCCAGACTGGCGTTTTGCTCAGAAGGAATATTCAGGCACGTGCTACAGGACCAGTTATGGGAGGGGGAATACTGTAGATTTGTTTAAGATTGTAAGCTGTTGTGCTGCACCGCAGGCTAGCCCATACCATACAACCATACACTGATTCCTGCTCTTTTAGGGTAATAACAGGTAAGGTGTGGCCGCTTATTTGTGCCCGCCAGTAGGTAAATTACTACACCTTCTACCTTCATTCATCAGAAGGCACCGTGCTGTGCAGCACAAGGGTCTCAGCCTTTGGGCTGGGTGTATGTAAATTTATTGTATGTTTTGCAGCATTTGTGGTTGTGTTTATTTGCCATATCTAAGTACCTGCATGTCACCACTTTTCAAAAGAAAGACTTCACTTCTGCTTGAACAAGCAGTAATGGAACATTTAATGTGAAGTTATTTCTTCTTAAAGTGGTTGCATAGGCTGAAGGTTTCTACCTTAATGTATTCTCTGCATTAAGGTAAAAAAACCTTCAATGCTCAGCTCCTCCCTCCAACCCCCATTTACTAACCTTAGCCCGATCTCGATCCAACGATGTGCACTAGAGCAGTGGCTCTCTCTCTCTCCTCACTGGTTCAGAGACAGCACTGGGAGCTATTGGCTCTGGCTGCTGTCAATCAAAAGCCTGAGAGGAGGGAACAGGGGGTGAGGACACGCAGAGCCAACTTGGGAGCAGCTTGCTTTGGAAGCACTCAGCAGGGGGGGTGGGGGGGGGAGTTTAGCCAGGAGTGCCAGTAAGGGACCTGAGAAGAGGAGATTCAGGGCTGCTCTGTGCAAACCCACTGCACAGAGCAGATAAGTATGACATGTTTGTTATTGAAAAAAATAAGGTTTACAATCACTTTAAAGACCTTCAAAGATGATAACAAAGACTACAGTTGGGGTTTCATTCAGTTTCTAACAGCTTAAGGCCATGTGCACATGAATGTTTACAGTGCATCCAGAAAGCATTCACAGCGTTAACTTTTGTCACATTTTGTTATGTTACAGCCTTATTCCAAAATGGATTAAATTCATTTTTTTTCTCAACATTCTACAAACAATTCCCCATAATGACAACATGAAAGAAGTTAATTTGAAATCTTTGCAATTTATTAAAAATAAAAAATGAAAAAACCCACATGTACATAAGTATTCACAGTCTTTGCCATGACACTCAAAACTTAGCTCTGGTGCATCCTGTTCCCATTGATCATCCTTGAGATGTTTCCACAACTTGATTGGAGTCCACATGCGGGAAATTCAGTTGATTGGACATGATTAGGAAAGGCATAAACCTGTCTATAGAAGGTCCCACAGTAAACCGTGCATGTCAGAGCACAAACCAAGCCATGAAGTCCAAGGAATTGTCCGTAGACCTCCGAGACATGATTGCATCAAGGCACAGATCTGAGGAAGGGTACATAAAAATTTATGCAGCATTGAAGTTCCCAATGAGCACAGTGGCCTCCATCATCCGTAATGGAAGACGTTTGGAACCACCAGAAATCTTCCTAGAGTGGGCCGCCCTGGCCAAAATGAGCGATCGAGGGAAAAGGGCCTTTGCCAGGGAGGCAACCAAGCACCCGATGGTCACTCTGAAAGAGCTCCAGCGTTTCTTTGTGAAGAGAGGAGAACCTTCCAGAAGAACAACCATCTCTGCAGCACTCCACCAATCAGGCCTGTATGGTAGAGTGGCCAGACAGAAGCCACTCCTCAGTAAAAGGCAAATGGCAGCCCACCTGGAGTTTGTCAAAAGGCATCTGAGGGACTCTCAGACAATGAGAAACAAAACTCTCTGGTCTGATGACACAAAGATTGAACTCTTTGGCCTGAATGCCAAGCATCATGTCTGAAGGAAACCAGGCACCGCTCATCACCTGGCCAATATCATCCCTACAGTGAAGCATGGTGGTGGCAGCATCATGTTATGGGTATGTTTTTCAGCGGCAGGAACTGGGAGACTAGTCAGGATTAAAGGAAAGATGAATGCAGCAATGTACAGAGACATCCTTGATTAAAACCTGTTCCAGAGAGCTCAGGACCTTAGACTGGGGTGATGGTTCATCTTTCACCAGGACAACGACCCTAAGCACACAGCCCACATAACAAAGGAGTGGATACAGGCTGACTTTGTGAATGTCCTGGAGTGGCCCAACCAGAGCCCAAACTTGAATCCGATTGAACATCTCTGGAGAGATCTGAAAATGGCTGTCACCGCCGCTCCCCATCCAACCTGCAAAGAAGAATGGGAGAAATTGCCCAAAAATAGGTGTGCCAAGCTTGTAGCATCATACTCAAAACTACTTGAGGCTTTAATTGGTGCTAAAGGGGCTTCAACAAAGTATTAAAAGAAATTTAGTCTATTTTGGAATAAGGCTGTAACATAACAAAAAAACATGTGGCAAAAGTTAAGCGCTGTGAATACTTTCTGGATGCACTGTATTAGCGGAACCCCCTCAAGCATACAATCCCTGGCTCTTTCCCATGCCAGGGATGCCGAGTACAACCATTTACTTGTATGCTACTTTTCTGTTCAAGGATGTACGCCATACAGCATGAGAGGGTAAATGCCAATGCAGAAGTGAATTGGGTTTACACACTGTAAGTATGGCCATGTACAGCCAGTCATTTGTATTGGTGGCTGTACGAGACACATATGGTGGTCCAAAAATGGGAAAGCTCTGGGTATTTGACACTTGACGAGTTTTGTGTGCATGAGGCCTTAACACACCTTGCTGTGTGTTTACACTGGAGGGTTTGTAGAGTACCAAGATTTTGGTTTAATAGAAAGTTAAAGGCAAAAAACTATGCCTGCCCTTTCCGCCCACCTCTTTGATTCATAGAAGCTGTACTATAGCTTTCATGAATGGAAAGTGATCTATGATTGGTGGATGGCTGGATGAATGAAAGGTCCATCTCCTTCATTTATAGATCACATTTTATTGATGGAAGCTGTAGTACAGTGTCTATGAATGGAAGAGGGGGATGGAAAGGGCTGGCATAGCCTGCACTCTTGATGCGTGTCTGTCACAGGTCCAGTGATATTGAGCCCCACAGCATATGGAAGAGGGGGGCAGAGGACTTTGAATGTCCACTATGACACCAGCACAAGGGACTCTTTGCATTAAATATATGTAACCAACCCTTTTCCTGATTAAAAAAAATGTCTAAATATAGGGAATGCCTTTAAAGAGCTTTACCTGCTTATTCAGAATATGTGGATTCTTATTGTGCATAATCTGGACACAGATACTCTTTGATATAGTAATGCCTCTAGTCTGTGCTAATGTACACATTTTTTTGCTAACCATGATTGCTAGAGAGGAGTGAATTGATTTTCAGATGGTTTTGATACTTTCAAGAAGAACCTCAGTTCTCTTATTACTATTCCTGAATGTGTGACTGTTATTTTCATTGAGCTTCAGAGAATTGATTCACACTTTTCTACTGATTACTTTTGCTTAGATCATCAACCAAAATAGGGGCTGGCAAAGGATCAAGTGCTCAGAGTTGTCTATGACCAGAAACTCATGAGATAAATCTAAGAAACATTCTCGAGCATTGCTTGTGTTTGAAACACGTCCAACAAACGCCAGCAGATTCCCCTTGATTTCAGTGGAATACTGTAGATGACAGTTCAAAGGCTGTGCTTGACCTGAGTTTCATTGGATACAGCATGTTCTACTGAGGTGCATTAGAACTTCAATCAAAGCAAGTCAAACGCAGCCTTTTCTTCTTAAATTTAGCTTTTGCATTTAAAGAAGAGCTATCATTGTATTTTTTATTTTACAGTTCTGTCCCCTATGGGACAAAGTACATGCAGTACTTTCTCCCATGTTTCTGAGTGCTTTCTAACCCTAGTTGCAAAGGGTCCCTTTCCCCTCCTGTTGGGGCCGATCCGACAACAGCTTTGAAGGAGATGGCTGATTTTAGGTGCAGATTGTCTCAGCTGTGAGCACTTTCTATCTATAATCTATGAATGAAGGGGTCAGACCTTTTAATCATTGACTCGTCATCCATTCATAGATCACAATTCATTCATAGAAGCTGCAGTATGGATTCTATGAATGGAGGAGCTAGGCAGAAAGGGTGCATACAGTCAGGCTCTCTTGATGAGCACTTTTGACAGCCCATTCATTCTATTAATCCCTGCCACACCAAAAGATTACGGCGGCGGGGATACTGAGGGCATGGAAGGAGGAGGATTTCACCTAAAAGAAGAGGTATCAGCACAAAGGACACATCCTGTTGATGAAGTTATGTCCCTTGTGCTGATTTTTGTTTTGTTATTTTGGCTGAACTTAAAAGAGAAGTTTGGGATTTGTTTTTTTTTTTTTCAAATTATACTTACCTAAGTGAATGCAGCTTTGATCCGATTATGCATCTGTCCCCCACCGTCTCTAAGGTTAAGAACTGTGCAATAAAACACCACGGATTGCTGAGTTCTCCCTGCTGCTTTGAGCAGAAATCGGTGACTGTCAGTCAACGCTGTCTGCTCTGTCCCCCCAGTGCTCACTGGAGCCCTGGCTTGTGGAGGCGGCGGGAGCGGCTGGTTCAGCCTCTCAGTGGAGCGCTGAGAGGCTGAGCCAAGTGCCGGTCCAAGCTCCTGGGTGGATTCCAACATTAAAGTATATGTTCACCTTTATGCAAAAAATAATAAATGCACATATTTATGCAGGTAAATGCAAAAATGTAAAATGCATTTATTATTTTTGGTTGCAGGAGTCTGTACAGCATGGCACCAGCGATTAGCAGATCGCTGGTGCCATGCAGGTCTCCTGCAGACCTGTCATTATCTGCTTGCCCATATGGGATGTACAAGCAAGCTGACAGCTGCTAAGGCTATCGGGACTTGTAGTCTCTCATTCACAGTGATTGAGTGACGCAGCTGGGTGGGCGGTGATAACCCATTAGTTGTCAAAGCGGGGGAGTGGGGGCCAGTGAATTCATAACATAGGTGTAACACTAACATGTTATCAAAGTTATGGGTGAACTTATCCTTCAAATTTGGGATCTTCCCAGAACCTGGGCTTGCTCTGTGGCGTCAGACGACAGCGGACTTTAGACGCTGTCGGCTGAAATCAGGTCACAGGAGTGCAGAACTAACTGCACTCCTGTGATGCACAGGAGAAGTACAGACACACAAGCTTTGGCTGCACTTCTCCTTTAAAGGATAAGCTCCCCTTTGCGAACATGTTACATGGTCCACCCGTTTTTAGGGTGGAACATGTGACATGTTCCCATACCGGGGCGGACTGACCATTTGGAAACTTGGGCACTGCCCGAGGGCCCGGGGTCAGTAGGAGGCCCCATGAGATGCCCCTGGTACCTTTTTCATAGGCTTTTTTGAGTTTGGGCAAGGACACAGGGGCCCCATGATCCCCTATTGCCTGGGGGCCCCATGAGTTGTCAGTCCGCCCCTGTTCTCATAGCTGCAGCTGCCGCTCCCTCCCTCTGACAGATAGTACAGGAAGACTTCTTCCCGTATTATCTGTCAAATTTGAAAATAGCGCGGCAGTGCGGGGCTCCGCCCACACAGTAGCATCATTCATGCATGGACTTCCGTGAATGAATGATCTTCAAGTCCCAGCATCCTTAGCTACTGATCTACTGATTGCTGGTGCAATGCTTTCCAGGCTCCTGTAGACAAAAATAATAAATGCACAAACTCTTTTACTTGCAAAAATATGTGCATTTATTTTATTTTTTTTGTATAAAAGGTGAACGTATCCTTTAACCCTTTTGCGCCGGCATCTGCCAGCCCTTTAAGGGGTTTCAGACGCTGGGAGGCGGGGTTTTAGGGTCATGTGACCGCCGTGATTTGTTGTCATGCTGGTCACATGATCAGAAAAGGTCCCAATCGCAAGGGTAGATCGGGACCTTTCCGTTAAACACCGACATATGTGCTGGGAGTGCGCAGGGTGTGCTCTCTCAGCACATATGTATTTTCAAATGGTACACAGATATGGGGAAACTCGGCATCAAGGCCCAGTTGCCGAGAGGCCTCATATTTGCGTGTACTCGGCGTCAAAGTGTTAAGCTTTAAAATTCCATCCAGACCTGCTACTTGAATGGAATTCCAAACATATTTCACATATTGTACCTAGAAAATGCACATTACAATGTATACCATTTTTCCAGAATGAAAATCACAGTCACGATAAGAATTTTGTTTGTTCAAAAAAAAAAAAAAAAGCCATCCTGCTGCTTCGCATTTTCTCATCACTACAGTTCAAAAGGATTGTAGATTTGACCCCCACTAACCAATAGAAAATTAAATAAATGTTCAGAAAACGAATATTTTCTATCGAAATTCTACTAGTGTATGGCCAGCTTTACGTTCACAATGAAGTACAAATACAATACAATGAAGGTCAATTATACAATGCCAACCTGCGCATCTAGTGTGTCTTGCTGAACTGCAGTTACTGACATGACGCCTACATAGATATCTTCCAGCATTGAGTAAAGCTGATCTGTACATATCAGAAAAGACAAGGTTTGCCCTACATTCCGGAGACAGAACATGAATGAGACTGTCTGCACAGCGATAAGATCACAATCATTCCAGCTGTAAGGAAATGCTTTGGGTTAGTTTTGTCTTGGTTCTCACATACAGGATCATCACCATCTTTTCATGGAGGTACTGCAAGGATTCATGCAGGCCGGGCATGCTCAAGGTGTAGTGGTGATCATGGTGCAGTCTGGCTGCCTTGACCGCCAAGATATATTGATTGTGGAGTGTGTGCAGCTTCCAGGTGTTCTTCACATATTTCTCCTTTGCTTTATCTCGATCTTTGTCTAAAAAAAAAAGACCAGATTTATTTGCACATTATATATCTGTTTTTTAATAATAGAGATCAGTAAAGGATGATTTTTCAAACCGCAGTAAACGATCAGAATTCAAGTTACTATTATTAGACCAGAGAAAATATTGAATCGCTCTGGGTAACTATGCATTGCTGACTGCTGTAATAAACAGGCTAAACATATTCATATTAAGGCTCGGTCAGGGGCGGATTGATAAGTCATGGGGCCCCCGGGCAATAGGGGATCATGGGGCCCCTGTGTCCTTGCCCAAACTCAAAAAAGCCTATGAAAAAGGTACCAGGGGCATCTCATGGGGCCTGTATAAAAGATAGTTATTAAGAGGTTGTAAAATGATTTATCATGTCACCCAATATTTGGTCTCCATTCAGTAGCCAAAAGAAGCATTCAAAAAAAGGGGGATTTGTGAAAAGGAATTCACAGAGAAAGCGGCTACATTATGAACAGAACGTGACACTCAGAAAAATTTTTTTCCAAAAATTATGCTTTATTACACATATATAAATATGACATATGGGCGTTCGCCCTGGTTTACCATCACCTCAGTATGAGACAATACACACAGACCTAAAACCATATAAAATGACATCAAGACCGGTCTAAATGCATGTGCAACAGAAAAAATGACTGCGGGAGTCTAATGTCCCTGTAGCACAAACACATAGGTGAACACTTCCCAAAAGAGGTGTATCCAAAAATTATACCATAGGCATACCATAATGTTAAATATTATATGTAGAACAATACCATTATGGTGAATCCCAATCAGGGAATCCAAAAATTGTACTATGGAAAAATATCACATATATACAATGCAGCAAGCACAATAGGCGTCAAGAAGAGAACAACAAGCCTCAGGCCTGTATGGGGGGAGACATAAATGTCAAATATGTGATACAATTCATTCCTGTGCCGGCACAAGTGGTTGGGGCCCATTCATCTGTAATATAAACAGCTGTATCCTAGAGCTCTTGAATGAAATAATGCCCCATTTATTCCCAGGGTGGAAGAAAAGATGCAAAAAGCAGCACTCTGCTAGAAATGGTATCTTCACCACTATATGTGGACTACACACCACCTTTCGTAGGGAAAACAGGACATATCCCAAAAGATCTTCTGCCCGTTGAGATATATATGGTATATCCTGTATCCTATACAAAGCACCATGATGTCCCCATCCTGTAGTGAGATAAATGATATGTGGGAAGTCACTGACAGAGTATACACTCAATAAGATATATAGGTCATATAGATCACAGAGGACCATATATCTAATGTCCTGTAACAGTCCACTCACCACCTGTGCTGTGGGTATTAGGAATGAAAAAGATGTCCTTCATGGGTACTGCCATACACGGCCACAGAGGCCTAGGAACCACCGCTGACATCCGCCGATATACCGCGGGTTCCAGCCCCTTGTTGGCGCTTGTGCTGCTCACACTTGCCTCATGGCATATGAAGATGGCTTCCTCCTTATGGGTCAGCGTGCGTTCCACCTAATGCGCATGACCGGAAGTGACGTATCTACAGCTCAGGAGGAAACCTCCACACAGTCTACAGGGACCAGGGGCAGACTGACAACTCAAGGAGCCCCCGGGCAATAGGGGATCATGGGGTCCCTGTGTCCTTGCCCAAACTCAAAAAAGCCTATGAAAAAGGTACCAGGGGCATCTCATGGGGCCCCCTACTGACCCCGGGCCCTCGGGCAGTGCTCGAGTTTCCAAATGGTCAGTCCGCCCCTGGGCTCGGTTCACACTCCAGCAATGCCATTTACAGTGCGACTTTGCATATTCTGTGGGGACAAGTTGCACTGTAAATTGCTCCAAAGTACTGCAGGAACCTTCTCCAAAATTGCACTGCGCTGAGTCGCATTTGATGTGAATGGACACGCTTGAAAATAATGTGATTTCTCTCGTCATGCGATTCTGTGCAAGTCACATCAGAAGTTCCACTAGTGTAAAATGTGTAAAAAAGGCTGGCCATACACTATACAATACAATATTCTGTCCAATTTCTGCCCAATTTCCTTTAGATTTACCTTAAACCCTGTAGTGCAAGAGCCAGGCCATAGACGGGTCATTTATCGGACGAATTTTCGTCTGCACGAAAAATCGGCCGATATTCACGCCATTAGTGGGGCAATGCCGTTGGCCGTTTTTCATGGATCTTCTTGTTTCTTTTTATCGGTCATGCTGGAAAATCCACGAAAAACAGGTCACATTGGTAGCAGCATTGGCAACAACCGATTTGTTGTTTATCGGCCGACAATTCGGCCGATAAACAGTCCATCTATGGCCAGCCTAACTGGATACAATTTATTTTTTTATTTATTTCAGGTACTTATATAACGCCGTCAATTTATGCAGTTCTTTACACACATATATATTGTACATTCACATCAGTCCCTAACAGGGGCGGATTGACCATTTGGAAACTCAGGCACTGCCCTAGGGCCCAGGGTCAGTAGGGGGCCCCATGAGATGCCCCTGGTACCTTTTTCATAGGCTTTGAGTTTGGGCAAGGACACAGGGGCCCCATGATCCCCTATTGCCCAGGGGCCCCATGAGTTGTCAGTCCGTCCCTGGTCCCTAACCCTCAATGGGCGTACAATCTATGGTTCCTAATTCACAGCCATACATAAACATACTAGGGCCAATTTAGACAGGATCCAATTAGCCTCCCAGCATGTCTTTGGAGTGTGGGAGGAAACTGGACTACCCGGAGGAAACCCACGCAGGCACAGGGAGAACATGCAAACTCCAGCAGGTGGTGCCGTGGTTTGGATTCGAACCAACGACCCTAGTACTGCCAGGCAGAAGTGCTACCCATTTAGCCACTGTGTTGCCCGTGGATACAATTGAAAGTGTTGTTAGTTTTGACCTCCTATTATATGGTTTTTGGTAAATCTAAACCAAAAATCTCAAGAAAATTGTATAATGTATGGCCAGCCTTAAAGTGGTAGTAAACCCACTTTGTTAATTTGATATTTTTTATAATAAAGCTTGCCTGTAGGTAATATGAATATCTCCTAACATGCACCGCTTAGGAGATATTCAGGTTTCTTTTTAGCTGGCACATGTGCTCTGAAGGACCGGCATACCTGTGCTGTGTTCCTTCAGAGTACTGTGCTGTGGCCTGTGACTCCAATGTGCACATGCGGGAGTGACGTCATCGTGGGCCAGCCAGTCAGATGGCCGGAACTCGCGAACCCGGAAGGAAGATCGGGTGAAGATGGAAGCCAATGGAGCGCTTCATTTTAAGGTAAGTTTTACATAATGTGCTAGTATGCGATGCATTCTAGTACATTATGCCATTGCCCTGCAGGGAATGGTTTTTTTTTTCATGCGGTTTACTGCCGCTTTAATGGAGTAAATCAAATCAAAGAAAAATGAAATCCAATAATCAAACAACACCAACAAAAAATATTCATAAAGATAAAAGAATTTGAAGAACCATGAATCTGTATGCCTGTGTGTGCATCTGTATGATTTTATTCTGTCCAGCGGTATCTCTAGGACTAGGCTACACAAGCATTTCTTTCTAGAGATTTAAAGCGGAACTTCACTCTCTCACTCAACATTAACTCATTTTAATCCTTTTGCTGCCAGCATTAGTAAATAGATAGGAAAGTATATTATATTTACTTGTGTTAAACTTTTTTTTACATTTCTTCAGTTCAAACATCCTGGTTTCTGGCCCAGGCAAAAATGACATCATACATCCCAGGAGTCTTCATGGGCATGTTTTTTTTCCTTTCATCTGGAGGAGAGGTTTTCTCAGCTCAGCACGCCCTCTTGCCTGAATGCCTGAGCTAAGGGCAGATGGATTCTAGCAAGTAAATACTACATGAATCATCTGACCTTACTTAAGATGGCTGCAGCTAAAAAGGCTAGGAGGGTGTTTTTCTCACAAAGCATGGAGACATGGATGGAAGGGTGCGTTTGCTTGGAATATTAAAAATGAATTCAAGTGATTGTAAACCCATATTTTTTTTTTACAACAAAAATGTCACACTAACCTGCTCTGTGCAGCCCAAATCTTTTTCTTGTTGGTTCCCCCACCAGTGGTCCTTGCTCTTTCCCTCTGCTGAGTGCCCCCCGAAGCAAGTCACTTGCTATGGGGGCACTTGTGCGGGCTGGCTCCCGTGCCAGCTCTGTGTGTCCATAGATACGTAAGGGAGGGTTATAATCCTTATCAGGTTTTTCCATCTGTGTCCCATTGGGGAAATTTCCTTACACTTTCTGTCCCATAGCCAAAATAGAAAGCGAGGGAATCCCCAGTTGCCACCAGAACTAGTGTCCCCATTGGTAGATTCCTCCTTTATTTCTGTTCTGGTGACCACTCAAATTTTAGGATTTTCTTTCACTTTCATTCTCAGTGACAACAGTAAATCTTTCCCTGTTTATGCAAAAAAAAACACAAAAAAACCCCATTTACCTTTAGCTATACTTATATTTTGTGCTGCCCATAATTGGCCATATACTGTATTTCAGCGCATGGCAAACTAGGTTCCTATACAGACCTCTGATTTCTCATTAAAGAGAACTTGCCACAACAAAAAACTATAATATAGGGGACTTTTGGTCCCCTATGTGATAAAAATAAGGTTCAATGAAAAAAAAACTGCCAAAAATTAAAAGTTAAACCCAAGCACCCAACCATCCCCCCCCCACCTCCACCCCCACACACACATTTGTATCCTTCCCTCCCCCACACATTTAAAGCCTCCCCTCCCCCACACACTTACTTAAACCAGAACATAAACGTCCACATTGGGGCACCATTGTAGGAAAACATTGATTTTGCTACACATTACATATCACCACACATGCTGAAGTGGGAGCAATCATTTTAGGCCCACTGTTCATGGTTGACTCTAAAGTGGTGGATCGTAAGGGCCGTTTCACAGGCTCACAGGTGTGCACAATTTTAAGGCTTAACATTCTTGGTATTTATTTACTTGTTGCAGCCTCAAGGTTTATATTGTCCTAAAATATTGGGTAATATTTTCTTCTATTGTGCCCTAAAATTAACTTTATTGTAATTTTTCTGGACATTTGCACTTGATAGACCATTGTGTTAGTATCACGTGACATAAAAATTTGGATCCACCACCAATTTATTCTCCAAGGTCCTTGCTCTCTGAAATGTCTCATGTTTGGGGTTTTAACTAGTCTTGAGTCCTAAAATTATTTTTTTTAACATATGAAAAAAAAACAAAAACGTAAAAATGGCTCTGACAACAAAAGGGTTAATCATAGCCCAAGCATGAGAATGGTGGGCTATGATCTCAAAAAAGATGAAATGTGAAGATGAGGGGAGGGGCTCTGACGTCACGACATTGCACTGGAGAGGCTCGGTGATCTGAATACAGACACAGGTAGACAGCACTGCAGGAACAGAGGCAGAGCACATTTATGCTGGACTACAATTGTATACTACTGTGCAACTGGCAGCAATAAACCCCCTTTTTGCACAAGGATAAGACACTATGGTCTGTTTGTCTTCCTTTCTCAATTGAACAACACCCCTTGAGCTGATATAAGGAGGACTGGAAAAGGAAACAGCCCCAGGAGGGGAATTGGGAGATCCTCAGAGAGATGGTCAGTATACCCACTCATGAGCAGCCACAGGAGAACAAATATAAATCCACATCCACCTTCTGAGATAATTCAAGAGCATCATTCCATCCCATCTATCCTGGAAGGATAAAAAGTGTATTTGCCTGGATTTATTCAGGCAAATATAGAGGTGAGCACATAGGGAGACCATTAAGCACTCGGCGAGAGGGAACAAAGAATCCACCTGCACATTTATTTTGAAAGACTTTTTTTTTTTTTTTTTTTTATTGAATATATCATAAGCACGTGCACATAATATATATGTGTTTGCACAATATAAATATAAGGATCACAGTAGAATAGAGGAGTATTTCTGATTTGTATATCACTGTACTTTAATAGGCACTATCACCTTAGGATTATCAGTTATTAATGTCACTTGCATGAAGATTAATATTCACAATGATGTTTTGAGTCACTAGTAATAATTGTTTGATACATGCAGTATCTTGAAAGCTATTCATTAGCACTTTGAAAGTATAAGATATACATATTGGTACATGGGAGCGCGGCACTATCTATTTTGAAAATATTATATATACACTAGCATATGAGTCAGTGCAAGTGCCAGCGAACCTCACGTGAGAAATAAGGACATCTAAAGTCACATATTGAACACCTCATTTCATAATAGCTCACAAGCATTCACCATTTACAACATCTTTAGTTGTCCCTTCGCATCTGGAACTTTTCCCTACTGTAGTTACCCTGACCCTAGCCAGCGGAAATCTGTCCCTATCCATACACACGATCCAGGTGTGCTCAAATGATGCCAGGCACTCAATTTATGAGGTTTTCCATGAAAATGGCCACCACAGGTCTTCCTGGATTTCAGTGTCTGATTGGACAACTGTCCTCCCCAGAATGACTTCTGGAGTCTATAAGAGGAGACAATTCTCCTTATGGAACTCCTCTCCACCTGGTGAAGCGGCCAATGGCCATCTACAGCCTGAAGGACTATAGAGCCTGCACCTGCTTACACTGGGCCTCCGTGAGTCAGAGGTTACAACACTTCTACATCTCAGTCAAAGATCCAGTGGTTAATATGAAGTTCCCATGAATGGAGAGGGTACATTTAGGGAGCTGTGCCTAGTTCTTGGTCAAGCATGAAGCAAAATGTCTCTTGTACTGCACCAGATGTATAGCAGATGTGCAACAATGGTGGAGTGATGCTATATTACATATTCAAGTATAGAAACTTCTCATGAAAAAAATTTACATTCATTTCTGCTTACTCATTAATAAAATAATGACTTACAATCCGAGCATTTAACCTAAATATATAAAACTACCCAATACTATAAAAGTGACCAACATAACACTGGTAATGAACATGATATCCTCGTACTCCTGGCTTACTGAGATATAATGTATAACAGCTGAAAGAGGTAAAACAAAATTGTTGGAACATATTCTGACTTCTGAAGAACTTTACTATTTGCATTAATACGGGTACGCACCATGGAGACGAGATAGGAAAACTAGAAATTTTAGAAGGCATTTCCTTAACCCTCAGCGAGTTCTCATTATTATTCTGTGCTGGTGTGTTCTTTAAAGATAATGTTCCAATGTTTTAATATGCAGGAATAGGCACATAGAAATCTGTATATCTTCCTCTAGCCCATGCTTACACTTAAAGTGTTACTAAACCCAGGACCCTGCATTCACTATATATGATCTCCCCTGACCCTGCATTCACTATACCTGGTCTCCCCTGACCCTGCATTCACTATATCTGGTCTCCCATGACCCTGCATTCACTATATCTGGTCTCCCCGGACCCTGCATTCACTATATATGATCTCCCCTGACCCTGCATTCACTATACCTGGTCTCCCCTGACCCTGCATTCACTATATCTGGTCTCCCACAGTACACAGAACATGGAAATGCAATTATTTTAGTAAATATAAACTGCTAAATACATTTTCTTATCAGCAGTATATAGCAGTCTTGTGACCAGGGGTGGACTGACCATTGGGGAACTTGGGCACTGCCCGAGGGCCCGGGGTCAGTAGGGGGCCCCATGAGATGTCCCTGGTACCTTTCATAGGCTTTTTTGGGTGTGATTTGAGTGTGGGCGAGGACACAGGGGCCCCATGATCCCCTATTGCCCGGGGCCCCATGAGTTGTCAGTCTACCCCTGCTTGTGACTTCTCTCAGTGTCCAGCAGAGCACTGGTTAAAGTTGTAGGAGGAGTTTTCATTTTTCTCTAGGAGGATGCAGAACCCCTGCCCTCTGTCTGGACAGTGCTAATTGACCCTGTGCTGATCACATGCATTTTCCCAAAGAAAAAAGAAACCTCTTTAGCAATACACACCAAACTGAGCATGTGCAGAGTGTCCCCACACAATATGTCTTATCAGGAGATAAGAGGGGGACACTGGAAGAAGGGGAGGATCAGAGGAATCAGGATCAAAACAGCCTTTTACACAATGTAGAGGATTAACCCCTTAGGTTCCATAGTGAGTATAACAAGCAAACATTACTGCATATACAGACTGATTTTACAGTTGTGGTTTTAGTAACACTTTACGCTTTGACAATAAAACCTCTAAGCTGATTGGTTACTATGCACAGCTGTACCAGATGCTGTGTGCATATACAGACTGTTGCTGTTGTGGATTTAGCAGCACTTTAAAGTGACACTAAACTTTGGTGTAAAAAAAAATCTAGCAAAGTATATATTCCTGATGTGGTACTAAACTGAAATAAATAAATAAAAAAAAAAAAAAGCGGATGGGTAGGGTAGACCCTAATCATCTCTTCTGTCATATATACTCCCCCCTGCCTATCAATGGTAATGTACAGAGAGCCATGCATGTGCAGCTTAGAGTACATTTACGGCACCTGCTGTGTGCCATGATGAAGTGACTCCTATACACATGCAGGGGAGTGACATCCTCGTGGTCCAGCCATTCAAGCAGCCAAACAGAGCAAACCCAAAAGGAAGACCAAGAGAAGATGGTAGTGCCCAAGCACTGACAGCACAGTGGTGGAAGGTGTCCATTGACAGGTAATCTCTCAGATTGTGCTAGTATAAGGGCATACAAGCACATTATGGCATTTTTCCTCCTGGGGGCCTACTTAAAAAAAATTTTTTTAGCAGAATTTAATTTCACTTTAATGCCCAGCTCCAGGATATTAACAACCCTCCCCCCACCCTTACTAACTAAATGCTGGTATGAAAGAAAACAAACACCTATCCAAATGCCCATTTCACTTAACCACTTGCCTACCGGGCATTTTCCCCCCTTTCTCCTCAGGCCAATTTTCAGCTTTCAGCGCTCTCACACTTTGAATGACAATTGTGCAGTCATGCAACACTGCACCCAAACAACATTTTTATCTTTTTTTGAGACATATAGAGCTTTCTTTTGGTGGTATTTAATCACCACTTTTTATTTTTTGTTAAACTAAAAAAAAGACTGAACATTTTGAAAAAAAAGGTTTTTCTTAGTTTCTGTTATAAAATTTTGTAAATAAGTAATTTTTTTCCTTCACTGATGCGTGCTAATGAGGCTGCAGCGATGGGCACTGATAGGCTGCACTGATAGGTGGCACTGATGAGGAGGCACTGGTAGGTGGAACTGATGGGCATTGACAGGTATCACTGGTGTGCATTGACAGGCATCACTGATGGGCACTGAAAGGCAGCGCTCATATATGGCACTGAAAGGCAGCACTCATATATGGCACTGATAGGCAGCACTGATGGGTACTGATAGGCGGCACTCATTGGAACTGTTAGGCAGCATTGATTGGAACTGTTAGGCGGCACTAACGGACACTGATAGGCGGCACTGATGGGCACTGATAGGCAACAATGACTGGCACTGATAGGTGGCACTGATTGGCGGCACTGATAGGTGGCACTGAAAAGCAGCACTGTGGTATTGATGTGCACTGGTAGGCACTGATATGTGGCATTGCTGGGCATTGGTATGTGGCATTGATGGGCACTGACAGGTGGCATTGATGGGCACTGACGGAACTACACTGATCATCAGGGCACTGGTCATCAGTGCTCTGATGATCAGTGTACATGTCCCCTCGTAGGAGTGCTGATTACCAGCTTTCCTGTGATCGGTGGTGCACTGTGTCCCTGGGACAGAGCAGATCACCGATCACAGGCTCTATCATGCGATCAGCTGTGTCCAATCACAGCTGATCGCATGTACACAAGGAAATGCTGGTTATCGGCACGCTAACAGCACGTGAGGAGAGGACTGCCGATAACCAGCATTTCCTTGTGTACATGCGATCAGCTGTGATTGGACACAGCTGATTGCATGATAAAGCCTGTGTCATTGGCTCTTTACTGTGATCGGTGATCTGCCGTGTCCCAGGGACACAGTGCACCACTGATCGCCGTGCTGCGCACCCCCGGGCATGCTTAGAGTGGGAGCATGTGATGTGATGTCCTCATTTCCTTATGTGGTGGGTGGGAGGCGGTTAAAGTGGTTGTAAACCCTCACATATACCCAGTGAAGGGACTGGCCTCAGCTAATGCACAGAGATGAAACAAATCCTCCTACATAAGTTGTATCTGTTTATCAGTAGCCCCCTCTTCTCTACATTTGGTCACCATTTTAGCTCTTGGTGTCAGGAAAACTTGCCAGAAGTGACTCATAAGAATAGCAGAGAAAGGAGGCAGCAGACAGAAATGACACTTAGTGCTCTGGATTGGAACAAGTACACACTATAGAGGGATATGCTTTGTCATATTTCATGTCAGAGGCGTGCCATGAAGCTGAACTGAACCCCTAGAAACAAATACCTCTACCTTCCACCTTTTGTTGTCTTGATTGTCATCTCATGGGAGTCAGTTATCCCAGCGCAGCCGTAGTGTGGCGGGAATGTATGCTGAGCTGCACATGCACAGCTAAGTGTGTATTCAATAGAGGACTGTGAACAGGCAGGTCAGTGTGTATTATTACATATCGTGTCTCTCCTGCAATACAGAGCTGCCTGCTCTCAGTTTTTTACTAGACAGGTTTAGTTCCACTTTAACTGAAGCCCTGATCATATGACAATCCTTCTCTCTTCTTCTGTTTACTTCCTGGGGTCCTTTTTTGGGTGTCCACATCACTGCCTGCTTGATGTGGACATCTCCTATTGGTGGAGGTGACACATCCAGTAGCCAGGTCTTCTCTAATAGACTCCAGAGGCAGGAGAATTCATGGGGATGGTGAGGGGACCAGTACCTAAGGAGATAACAAGCAGGGAAAAATGTCTGGTCCCCAGGGCAGGAAATTAGCTTTTCTCATAGAAGAAACTGTGACCTTGTTCCATTATGCTGAAGGATGGCTGAGGAAGAGACGTTTGAAATCAAGCTTGAGCAGTAAAGTCGGCCATAAATGGATCGAAATTTGGCTACTTCAGCAGAGACCGGACAAATTTTGATTTATGTATGCGTACCTTGGTTGTACACAAGTTGATCAACTTGTGTATAAAAAAGGAAATTGCTTGATTCTCCCATCACCACAGATATTGTTGATGGGGGAATCCCTCCTGAAGTGCTCTTGTGTCCTACCGGGGGGGGAGCCTTCTCTGCCATCAGAACACAATGATTAGTGTTTTCGGCTATAGCCGGCGGCACTACATTTGGGAAAAACCCAACAAAAAAAGGAAAAAAAAAAAGGATGCAAATTTCATTTGAGTGCAGCGTTGCATGACCGCGCAACTGTCAGTTAAAGTAACGCACTGCCGTAACGCAAAAAATGGCCTGGTCAGGAAGGCGGGGAAAGTGGTTAAGTATTATTCTAAAAAGCCAACTCCATCCAGAACAAGAAGTTATAGGAAATATCCCCAGTGCAGGGGCGGACTGACCATTGGAAACTCGGGCACTGCCTGAGGGCCTGGGGTCAGTAGGGGGCCCCATGAGATGCCCCTGGTACCTTTTTCATAGGCTTTTCTGAGTTTTGGCAAGGACATGGGCCCCATGATCCCCTATTGCCCAGGGGCCCCATGAGTTGTCAGTCCGCCCCGTTACTACATATGTATATACCAACATCCCCAGTGCTCCCATGGTTACAAAGAAATTGTAATTAATTAATTGAATTAGGTTTTAGCTCAATTTATGATCAGAAGGCTAAATATTATTATCCAGAAATTATATCTTTTACCAAGCTTTTTTCTGAAAGCAGATTTTCTAAAGTGGCTGGAAACCCTTACATGAGGAGTGACTGGCCTCAGGTGATACACAGAGATGAAACAGATCCTCCTACATAAGTTGTACCTGTTTATTTGTAGTATCATCTTCTCTACATCCATTGAAAGTGTAGAATTTTAAAGCTTGTCTGAGAGTTCAGAAAAAATTGGACGGAGAGCTGAAGTTACACTCTGCAGAGCTCAGTGATGAGAGCTCTGAGAGCTAATTGGAGGGAAGAGACACATTCACACAGCTCACAGGAACAGATCTGAGGCTGTCAATCCGCTGGAGCTCCCTACCTCTCTCTTTTCTCTTGGTGTCAGGAAAACTTGTCAGAAGTAACTCATGCTTATAACTGAGGAATGAAGCAGCAATCAGAAATGACACTTAGTGCTCTTAATTGAGACAATCACACACTTTAGAGGGATATGCTTTGTTCATATTTCATATCTGAGGTTTACAACAACTTTAAATTATTAATATACAGTGATCAGCCATAACTTTATGACCACCCACCAAATATTGAGTAAGTCCCCCTTTTGCAGTTAAAACAGCCCTGACCCATCGAGGCATGGATGCCACTAAACCTCTAAAGGTATGTTGTGTATCTGGCACCAAGCTGTCAGAAGCAGATCCTTTAAAGTGTTAGTAAACCCAGGACCCGGCATTCACTATATCTGGTCTCCCACAGTACACAGAACATGGAAATGCAATTATTTTAGTAAATATAAACTACTATAAAACCTTATCTCATCAGCAGTTAGAGCTATCAGTGTCCAGCCGAGCACTGTCTAAAGCTTGTAGGAGCAGTTTTCTTTCTGCTCTAGGTGAATGGAAAACCCCTGACCTCTGTCTAGACAGTGCTGATTGGCCCTGTGCTGATCACATGCAGTCTCCCAAGAAAGAAAAAAACCTCTCTGGCAATATACACCAAACTGAGCATGTGCAGGACTACAGTTCAGTCTGGAGATAAGTGGTGGTTGCTTAAAAAAGGGGAGGAACAGAGAAGAAAGGATCAAACAGCCTTTTTACACAATGCAGAGGATTAACCCCTTAGGTTCCACAGTGAGTATAACAAGCATGTTTTACTGCATATACAGACTGATTTTACTGTTGTGCGTTTAGTAACACTTTAAGTCCTGCAAGTTGTGAGGTGGGGTCTCCATGGATCGGATGTGTTTTTCCAGCACATCCCACAGATGCTTGATTGGATTGAGATCTGGAGAATCTGCAGGCCAAACCAACTCCTTGAATTTGTTCTTGTGTTCCTCAATCCATCCTGCTGAAAGAGGCCACTGCCATCAGGGAATACTTTTTCCATGAAGGGGTGTATTGGGTCAGCAACAGTTTTTATGTAGGTGGTACATGTCAAGTAACATGCACTTGAATGGACCCATGGTTTCCCAGCAGAACATTGCCCAAAGCATCACACTGCCTCTGCCGGCTTGTCTTCTTTCCATTTGATGACATCTCTTCCCAGGTAAGTGACACCCGGCCATCCACATGATGTAAAAGAAAATATAATTCATCAGACCAGGCCACCTTCTTTCTTTGCTCCGTGGTCAAGTTCTGATGTCACATGCCCATTGTATGCACTTTTGGCTGTGGACACGGGTCAGCATGGGCTCCCTGAACAGTCTGCAGCTATGCAGCCATATACACGACAAACTGCAAGGCCCATTTTTTCGGCTTTCAACACATCAACATCAAGGACAACATGTTTACTTGCTGACTACTATATCCCACAGACTTTCAGATGCCATTGTAACGAGATAATCAATGCACAATCAGTACATTGGCACTGCTGTGATGTCGCTGCTTCCCAATATGAAAATGTGCTCCATGGGTGGCCATGCCACCATCCTCCTGCCTGAAATGCTTCAATTGCAAGATTGCAGGAGCCGGATAGAACATTTTTAGATCAACAGCAGCTTCATCCAATCAGATGCAGCCACTATTTGGGTTTTCTGACAGCCACCACTGAGTGTCAGAATACAACAGGCGCAGCAGGAGATTCCTCTATCTGTGCTGTATAGCATGAATAGAGAAATCTATAATATTTTTTTTCTGTTTCAACTGTAGGCTGAACGAAAAAAAAGTGTACAGGGCCAACTTCACAGGACAATATGCTGAGCAGAAAATTGATTAATAAAAATGATAAACACTTCAGCAGGTAAAACAGTTCAAATATATGAGTTTCCATTGTCTATTTATCTGCTGGCCTCGAGTTCAACATTAATAAAGATGTTACTTTCTCTAGCATAAAAAAAAAAAAAGATATACAAAACCTGCTCTAAAATATGTCATATGGAGATGATCACAAAAGATAAGGCAATACAGGAAAATCACAAGTTAGGATAGTTCAAATGGAATATGGCGAGGAATCCAAAGGTAGGTTGAAACTATGAAAAACAGATTTTGGAAAAAATACTAAACAATTATACAGTGGGTTTAGGACATCTGCACATAATGGAAGACATAAAAGTAGTATGTAAGATAAAAGAAACAAATGGATTCGGAATCCACCTACTGATAGATTAGAAATATTCCAAGCTGGTATTTTTGGTGTTACAATGACAATGTCCCTTATGGTACTGTACTGTATGCTTTCAACTGGATTTGCTGTTTTAAAGTACAACTAAACTCTCTCAATCAACATGCTGCTAGCCTTACTAAATATATCGGTGGGTATATTATATTTACTTGTTTTAAACTATTTTTTTTTTTACATTTCTTCAGTGGCTTCCTAGTTTCTGGCCTAGGCCAAAATTATGTCATTTATCCCAGGAGTTTTTATGGGAATTTTTTCATTTAAGCTGAAGGAAGGGTTTTCTTAGCTAAGCACGCCCGCCTGCCTGCATGCCTAAACTAAGGATGGATGGATTCCAGGAAGTAAATGCTACATGAATCATTTGCCCTTACTAAAGATGACCTCAGCTAGAAATGCTAGGGGGGGGGGGGTGATTTCTCAACAAAATATACCATGGAGACATGGATGGATGGGGGAGTTTTCTTTGAATAATAAAAAGAATTAAAGTGGTTGTAAAGGATGAACATTTTTTTCCTTCATGCATTCTGTGCATGAAGGTAATAAACCTTCTGTGTGCTGTTCCCCCCTCTCGATTGAGCCTCCTCTCAATCCAGCGATGTGCATGGGAGCCTCAGCTGTTCCACGTCTCTTGGCTGTCCCTGGGCCAGTAAGCCAATGAGGAAAGAGCGGGGGGGGGGGGGGCTGAGCCACAGTGCTATGTGTCTTACGGACACATAGAGCAGGGCTCAGGAGATAACATACACCAATGCCCCCATTGTAAGCGGCCTGCTATTGGGGGTACTGGTCAAGAGGGAGGAGCCAGCAGTGCCAGCGGGGGACCCAAGAAGAAGAGGAGGGTGCTCTGTGCGAAACCATTGCACAAAGCAGGTAAGTATGACATGTTTCAATTTAAAAAAAAAACTAAAAAAAAACACTGAACCTTTAACATCACTTTAAATAGAGTTTTCAGTTTATGGTGCAGTTATGGTTTTCAGTTTATGGTAGTTATATTCATTGTACTGTTTGTTAGCCGTGCCTTGTAATGATGGACTCACATGTTTTGGCTACAATTTATAGTGCCATGACTGATTGATTACCCATTGTCCATGTATTAATTCACCGAGCTTGTCTATATTCTCCAAAGAGACAGACAACATCTTGTGCCAAGTCATATAGCATTTAATCCAGGAGTCAGCAACCAGTAGATCTCGGGCAGGTGATCGCTAGATCACGGTCAGAACTTGCTGACCCATCATCCCAGAGCATCAAACAGAGTACAATGCAGAGGGACTGCCTGTAAAGTTGAAGCTGTAGTAGGGAGCAAGAGTCACAAAAGCCGATGTCTCCTCTGTAGGGCTGCTCCTACACCCTGTCATGGTTGGTGGGGGTAGCACCTGCCAAGCATGACCCATTCAAGTGAATGAGACCCTTTGGACCCCGCAGAAGCATGCAGTTACAGCGCACTTGCAGAGGGGCCCCATTTACATGAAATGGGTCTCCATCGACAGGTGGTAGCACCCACCAAAAGCAACAAGGGGTATAATTCCTGCAGTGGCATGTGTACACCTTTGGCTGCTGCCTCGGCAGCTAAAGGGGGTAGGGATTGGGGGTGGTAAAACTGACTCAACTGCCGGGTTTTAATAGCCCTCAACTTTACCTGTAAATGAGCCCTAAGAGTGCAGCTGCCGGATGCAACTAAGGACTCATTCACAAGTGCAGCAGGCACTGTTGCTCCTCTGAAAAGCAATCCGAGTGTGTTTGACAGGTAGTGAGGAAGTGATATGTTGCCTGCTCACCACCTGATTTAAACCCATGATTGCTGTGCAATGCACGTGATTGTGACACGGGAGTACAGCAGTTAGGAGGTTTAAAGCAGGTGTGAGGAGGCGACACTGGGCCCAGTGATCTTTGACTTCTCCCATTATACTCAGGTAGATCTCCACCTCTATAAGGTTGCCTGCCCCTGATCTAATCCATGCCTTGCCATTTCCTCTACATTGTGTCACATGTGTGCTAATGTGATGAAAGACTGCTTGGTGATCTCTCTGTTAATTGCTCTGCCTGTATGTGTCTGTGTCACATCTAATTACAATGCAGCTCTCACTTGCAGAACACTAGCCTGAGAGACCCAAGGATTGTGGGATATCTACTTTCTTCACAGGAACAATCTGGTGCATCTCTGCATGGTAGCCGATCAGCTTCTAACTTCAGCTTGTTCAATTAAAGTGTTACTAAACCACAGTACACAGAATATGGAAATGCAATTATTTTAGTAAATATAAACTGCCAAATACCTTTTTCTCATCAGCAGTATATAGCAGTCTTGTGACTTCCATTAGTGTGCAGCAGAGCATTGGTTAAAGCTTGTAGGAGGAGTTTTCATTGACCCCTGATTGTCCTATGAGGCTGTAGGACCCCTGACCCTCTATCTGAACAGTGCTGATTGGCCCTGTGCTGATCACATGGACCCTCTCAAGAAAAAAGAACTCTCTAGCACTACACACCAAACTGGGCATGTGCAGTTTACCCCCAAGGCTCTGTTCTATCAGCAGATGGATTAAGGACAGTAGAAGAAGGGGAGGATCAGAAAAGACAGGATCAAACAGCCTTTTTACTCAATGCAGCGAATTAACTCCTTAAGTTCCACAGTGAGTATAACAAGCATGCTTTACTGCATATACAGACTGATTTTACTTTTGTGGGTTTAGTAACACTTTAAGCTGTGACAAAAACCTGGAAGCTGATTGCTTTCTCTGCAGATTTTGCACTCTCCAGTTTTAGTAAATCAACCCCGAAGTGTCAGTTCTTACACTACAGACAAAAGGTCATGCATTCACCCATGCAGTCTTATGCTGCATACCTCCTGTGTAAACACAAAAAGAAGCTTTTGACACTGGAATGTGAAGATTTTCCTCTTCTATATGCAGTGGTGTATTTTGGTTTAGTGCTGCCCTAGGCAAGACTAAAATCGGCGCCTCCCCCCCCCCCATTTAAATTTGTCTTACCCTTTTCTGTTTAAAATCCACCCCTTTATCTGTAAACTCCACCCCTTCCTCTTTAGGCTCCACCTCTATAGGAAATGGTCAGAAATTGCAGACAGGATACAGGAGATGGTCAGAAACTGTGGGCAGGATACAGAAAAAGGTCAGAGACTGCGGTCATACTACATGATGGTCAAAGACTGCAGAGAGGATACAGGATATGGTCAGAGACTGGGGACAGGATACAGGAGAAGGTCAGAGACTGCGGACAAGATATGGGAGATGGTAATCCAAGCCCACCTCTCGCCGTGCCCTGCTGAGCCCTGCCGAGCCTGTCCCCCCGCCCAAGCACTGCCAAGCCCACCCCCCTGCCTGAGCACTGCTAAGTCTGCCTCCCACTTAAGCAACAGCCGAGTCAGCCCCCCTGCCTGAGCACTGCCAAATCCACCCTTCTGCATGAGCACTGCCGGGCCCGTCCCCTTGCCTAAGCACTGCCAAGCCCCCCTCCCCGGCCCAGCACTGCCGAGCTTGCCCTCCTATCCAAGCACTGCTGAACCCGCCCTCCCGCCTAAGCACTGCCTAGCCTTCTCCCCCCACCCGAGCGCTGCCGAGTTAGCCCGCCCACCCGAGCACTGCTGAGACCTTCCCCCCACCCAAACACTGCCAAGACCACCCTCAAGCCTGAGCACTGGTGAGACGCTGCCCCCTTGAAAAATGCCGCCCAAGGCAAATGCTTTGTTTGCCTCGCAGCAGATACGCCCCTGACTATAGGCTGTGCTTACAGGGCAAGAAATAAAACCATGACACTACATGTCCAATGAACATCTTATGTAGGTAAAAAAAGACAATGTGCAGGTAGAAAGGTTTATAACACCTTTAAATCTGTCAGTTATAAATGTGCTACTGAGAAAAAAATAGAAAATAGGAAACATAAAAGCAGTGTGCCCAAAATGCATTTTACTCACCTTTACTTGCATCCAGGTACTTTCTCTTGGCTTGTAATGTATCTTTTACTTTAGTGCGGTATTGAGTCTTCAGATTTTCTATCTCCTGTTGTGTTGTCTAATGTGGAACAATAAAATACGTTTACATATAATTTTAAAGTGTATCTTGTGCACCTTTGTACCTAAATTCCTAAGCTAATGTTATCAGAGTACACCATGGATGCAATGCATCAGTAAAATTACTGACACACTTTAAAAATAACAGAAACATATTAAAGTCTGTTATTATTCAACTTCTATTAACAGACCAGGCTGTCCAGCAAAAGTTGCAGATAGAGGTTTGAGACAAACCATTTAAAATTGACAGGGGTGCTTACAAGGATCTACTTTTTTCATTGATGTAAAACCTTTATCCCAAAAGGGAAAAACTGCTGTATCTAAATCTGCCATCTAACACTACCCTCTCTCAAATTGACAATGCTGCTGTCCAAAGGTGTCTCTAATGCTGCCCCATCCAGAGTGCAGACACTCTAATACAGGAGGTGTTTTACTGGCTAGACCACCAGGTTAAAGTAAAGGGAAAAAAGCCTTAAATATTAAAACCAATGTAGCCACCAAATTTAAGGATTGGTAATCTGCAATATTTTTTTTTTATTTTTGGACTGAACACATATATTTACAGACATAGTTAGTCTGGTTGAAAAAAGACAAGTCCATCTAGTTCAACAAATAAAAAGGAAAAAAAAATATAGAAAAATGTTTATACAATTCTTTATACACTGTATATAATCCTATATCCACAGTTGATCCAGAGGAAGGCAAAAAAAAACAACAAAGAATGTTTCAATTTGCTCCAGCTGGGAAACAAATTCCCTCCTAATCTTCCATAAGGCAATTGGATATTCCCTGGATCAACTTTACCTATAAATGTCAGTATCCAGTTATATTCTGTGCAACTGGGAAAGAGTCCAGGCCTTTCTTAGATAATCTACTAAACTGGCCAGAAGCAGCTCTTGAGGGAGTCTATTCTACATTTTCACAGCTTTCACTGTGAAGAAACCTTTCTGTGTTTGGAAATTAAATCTCTTTTCCTCCAGAGTGCTCCCTTGTCCTCTGTGATGACCTTAAAGTGAATATCTCTACACCAAGATCACTATATGGACCACCTATGTATTTATACAAGTTGATCATATCCGCCCTAAATCTAAAGAGAGGATAAATTCAGTTCCTCTAATCTTCCCTCATAGCTGAGCTCCTCCATGCCTCTTATCAGTTTGGTTGCCCTTCTCTGTACTTTCTCCAGTTCCCCAATGTTCTTTTTGTGAATTGATGATCAAAAACTGAACTGCATATTCCAGATGAGGTGTTACTAATGATTTGTACCGGGTAACATGATATCACTCTCTCTGGAGTCTATACCTCTTTTAATACAAGAGAGGTTTTTGCTCGCTTTAGAAACCGCAGCTTGGCATTGCATGCCATTATTAAGCTTGTGATCTACCAGAACCCCCAGATCCTTCCCCACCCTTGATTCCCCCAGTTGTACACGCCCTAGTATGTATGATGCATGCATATTCTTAGTATGTAAGTGCATAACCTTACATTTATCAACATTAAACCTCATTTGCCACATAGTTGCCCAATTAAACAGTGCATTGAGGTCGGCTTGTAAATTGGAGACATCCTGTAAGGACGTTATTCTGCTGCACAGTTTAGTGTCATCTGCAAAGACTGAAATGGTACTTTTAATCCCAGACCCTATATCACTTATAAATATATTAAAAAGTAAAGATTCCAACACTGAACCCTGGGGTACACCACTGACAACCCTAGAACATGGCTTCTCAACCAGGGTTCATTGGAACCCTAGGATTCCTCAAAGGTTGCCAGGGGTTCCTTGAGCAGTGAGAAATTTCTGCCTCTCAGACAAGTTTCCACTGACACCACTGATTTTTTTAACTAGCTGAGGGAGACAGTAATTCTTCCCAAAGACCACAAATGTAAGGAGCATCCTTCCCACTGACCAATACACTAAAGTATCACGAGTTGTAGATATAGTCATTTTTAGCAGGGGTTCCCTGAAACCGGAAAGTTATTTCAAGGATTCCTCTTTATTGAAAAGGTTGAGAAAGGCTAATATAGACCATTCAGAATAGGAATCATTAACTACTACTCTCTGAATGCAGTCTTTTACCTGGTTTTCTATCCATTTACTACAGAGTCAAAGACTCATCCCTAACTTAGAAAGTGAAGGAACACAAATACACTGATGATGTCAATTTCCCCTCCTATACGTTTGTTTACAGTGTTGGACTTGACAAGTCAATGTGAATGCTATCAAATATGGGATGACATGAATCTAAAATGAAAAGAGAATTCAGATATCTATGTAAACTGAATTTCAAATGTAGAACATTGTATATTAATGAATACATAACGGAGTTGCATGTTTTTTTTTTGTTATAGGTGCCTTGAGTTCAGCTTTAAGACAGAGAATGGAATGCAGTTTGTTATTTTCTAGATGGGAACTGATATGGTGCCAGAATAATACTCCTGGTACCACACTCCTAATCATTCAGTGGAAAGTCAAGTCTGCCATAAAACAATAATAATGACTACAATGAATCAACTTTCCAAGCAGATGAAATTCATCACCTTCACATAATCCTGGTTGAGAAGTTGCCACTGTTCTCCATATGACTTTTTCAGCTGCTGTTTTTCCCGAATGAGGTCAGAAAGCTTCTTCAAGGGTCCGGAATGCAAAGTGTCTGAATGATTCCGTAACATGTGACTCAGGTTGTCTGTCTGAGTGACCATCGTGGACCAGGTCTAGGAAAGGGAAAACATAGGAAAAGATGAGAAAATGGAGAAATAGAATTGAATGTAGCATTAGCAAGTTAGTTGGATTTTATATAGAAGGTAGATAAAGGGCAATTCCACTCAGGATTGAAATTGCCAATAAATGGGCACAATATTAGGCAATGTCTATTGTTTGTCAATGTGCTATGCACACAAATTAGTACACAGTAGCTTCATAGCCACTGTTTTATTATGCGCAGGGGCAGACTGACAACTCATGGGGCCCCCGGGCAATAGGGGATCATGGGGCCCCTGTGTCCTTGCCCAAACTCAAAAAAGCCTATGAAAAAGGTACCAGGGGCATCTCATGGGGCCCCCTACTGACCCCGGGCCCTCGGGCAGTGCCCGAGTTTCCAAATGGTCAGTCCGCCCCTGATTATGCAGTCATATGAATGAACATTAAACACCAACTTTTGTTATTAAGGGTACAATAAAAATAAAGAGTTGTCCCCTGCTGTACTTTTTCTTCACCACAAGAAAAAAAATCCTCAGTCTTTTGGTTTGGAGTGTCATTAAAGAGGAATTCCAGGTATGGATACTTTATACAAATTACATTGGTCCAGATTGGATCAGTGTAACTCTGCATATAACATACCTAGCCAATGCCATTGGAGTGTGGGAGGAAACCTATGCAGGCACAGAGAAAACATGCAACCTCCATGCAGGTAGAAGAATGGTTGGGATTTGAACCAACGACCCTAGTGCTGCTAGGCAGAAACACTAGCCACTTAGGTATTGTACATATTTTCTTAGGTTAAGGAATAAAAAAAACAGATTTCAACTATATTTTTTCGTTTTTGTTTGTCAATCAAATACAAAATAGGAAAAAAATCATATTTTTTTTCAGCAAGCAGGTGGAACTCTTGGCTCTCTTCCACATGTTTATCCTGATAATTTTAATTGCTTTTCCTAGGAAATCCTGTTGTTAACAGAGCTTAGTAGCTCAAGCTCAAATTACATATACAGCTGAATGTCCTAGAAGAGTCATCACCTTCCCCCTCCATCAAAATACAGGCATGACAGTCTGACATGTGTGATAAATATTCACTTTAATGGCAACCAGAAGCTATTAAATATTTGAAGGTTCCCTAAAAAAGCATGTATTGAAATTTCTTCACATTTTAAATTATTTAAATACAAAATTACACTGTTTAACCTTCTATAAAATGCTATTAAAATAAAATATTAAATATTTGTATCCATAATCTACCCATTACATTTGCAAATACCTTCTTTAACAAATTCTGCACTTAAATTAATATTTTATCCGTGAGGGTAAAAAAAAAACCTTAAATACCAAAACTGGTGTAGTGTAAAGATAGGGATGGAATTGAGGCCCCTGGCCTACTCATCTACTAAAACTCTCCTACACAGGTTTTTAGAGGGATAGGAGTCTTAAAAGAACTATGTCAAAATTTGATTTACATTTCTGGAGGCATTTTAATAGATTGTAAATCTTTAATGGTATTCAAAAACACTTATTCTCAGCAAAAGCCCCTATTTGTCCTGTCTTCTTCTTCTCCCCCATTACTGCCTAGCGTGAGCCAGAAGTGTAAACTAGCTTTTGCCATCTAGGGGTCTCTACCATCCTCCCAGTTTTGGTATAAGTAGAAAGGAATGGTGGTGTGGAATAGTAAAAGGCAAAGAGGTTAGTTAGTGTTCTGCAGAGACACCATAAAAGGAGGCAAAAAGGTCTGAACTTCATTGGTACTAAGAACAGTAAACCATGTGTAGTGGATTGTTGAAAACTGTACTTAACTCAGTTGTTATGATGCATAGTTGAATAAGTATAAAACAAGTTCTATGCAGAAGCAGACTGAGTCTAGTTCTTTCTGTGGTATGAATGGTGGCCTATACCTGGAGAAGCAATACGTAAGTGTAAGAATTGGCTCCATTAGGGGACTGGTTGTTGTTGGGAGAAGAAAAGTTGGCCAACCTAGCAGTGATGCCAGGTCCCATGTCTGGATCATATGCCTGGAAACTTGTGACCCTGGTTTATTATGAATGGTTGTGCGGAGTAGCCCCTGGTGGACCCAACCTGCAACCACAGGACCAGGGTTCCTTACATCTTTGTTGCATAGTGATTGCCCCCTGTATTAATCCACCATAGACTGCTAACGCAGGTGCACCTCTTTGTCCGGACCACCAATCTTTACATACTATATACAGTATTGGGCCTATAGCAGAATACAGTATGCAGAAATCCCTGGAACCCTAAATCTTTCCATATAGGTTACAATCTGACTATACAATCCCTTCAGATTCACCAGTTATGTGAGGGCCTACTTATATAGGCTCTTGCACTGTAGTTACTGTTAGACCTAAATGAAATTGTATACAGATTGCAACATGTGTGACCACACATTATAGTTTTGGAGTCTGCTAGAAGTCCCTTTAAGCCACCAAGCAGAACATTCCTTTTCCAGTTGCAAAGCTAATTGCTCCCTCCCTGGAGCCTGAGACTTTGCTGTACTTGGCTACAGACAGAGGTGCTTCTGTCAGGGCTGATGTCTGCCTTAGGAGCATGTAGGTGCCACACTAAAGGGTCAGGGCTGCTGAATTGAGCTGCACAAAGTCTTTGCTGCTGAAAACATTTGACTGCTGTGCTGCATCTAGGGTGAGTAGTGCCCCAAGGTCGCAAGATTGTGGGCGGGGTCTGGTTGTGCACATGCATGTGGGGTAACACCTCACCTGAAGGCGTGCTCATCAATGCCCAGGACTAGGCGGAGGCTGCGTTCATGTGAAGAACCAAACATTAAGGCAACCCCTGTCTCAGAGATAAGCCACTGGTGTTCCTCCATAAGATTCTTTGTCCCAAGTACCTACACACTGGTACTGATGTATGTGTTGCATTCAGAGGGACATGCAGAGCCATTGCCTACTCCACCAGTCCAGTGTACCTCCGTTACCTCACTCCCAGTAACAGAATGAAACCCTGCCAGACACATAGCATGGGTTTCATACGTGTCCTGAGTTACCTCTTTGCTTCCCATGCCTTCGTTATCAGGCCTTAGATTTCAGTAACGCTAGTCTGCTCCCAGTTACTCTAGGAGATGGACAGGTAGGGAGGGAGTCAGAGCACTAGCCCCCTAACTACTGGAGGACCTGTCACCTATCCAGGAACCACGTCAAACAACTGGTTGCTGTAGCGGTTCTTCCTTTTGGTTACCCATGGTGATGACCTCCTCTTCTTAGCCTCGCAAGTTAACCATTTGTAGTGTGCTACACATACTCCAGAGTGCTTTAGCACACCCAGGTTCTTTAGGAATGTGGCAAGACCCAACATGCACTCCTTTAATAACTCAAGAGCAGGCTCACGACGGATGAAACAACGTTTACTGAGAATTCAGCAAAACATGCACAACATAAATAAATGTCCTTTCCCTAACTATCTCTAGTTGTAGCTTCCCCAGCATACCTGTATAGGAAGAGTGCTTTTAGAAATGGAGTTTGGACCCCAGAAAAACCCACAAACATGATCAGGGAAGGAGGCACAAAACATTAACCCCTTTCCCACTGACCTTGGGCAGCCAAGTAGCTAACTAGACATACAGTAGGCAACCTGCCTACAAGCTGCTATTTCTAAGCTATTGTATGTTGCTGTCTTCTGTGCACTGTCCAGAACTGCTGTACCAATACTCTGCTGATCCAGTGTACTGCCGTTCAAGTATCCTGCTGTTGCCATGTGAGATGTGTCATGCTGCTATGTGAGACCGAGGTGCAGGCTGATGGGATAACTTTTGTCAGACTTCACTTTAGAGCTGCAACTTTGTTCCTATTGATAACCTACCCTGAAAGTGGGAGCAGTCATCCAGGACTGGACTGAATTGAAAAGACTCCACTGATAAAAAGGTGATGGCCCTAAAGGTCACAATTATTTGATTTGTTTTACTGCCTTCTAGATGCTTAGGAGTTCTGCCAGGCACGGAGTGTATTTCTCTATTCTGAGAATTGTGAATTTCCCCGGTGGAGAATAGAGAAAAGGGCCCCAATGCTGGCAGGACTATAGTTCTATACTGTACTCACTGGCCGGTGACTCAGACAGGAATTGAGATTATTGGCTAGGCCACTCTTCCACATATGGTACAGCTGTTTGATGTATATTTACCCAACTTCCTTTTGAAGGTATTTTCTATTTAATAAAGTTTATTCTAAAATTACCAGGTCTGTTAGTGTCACTCGGGTCCAGGTAGAAGGTGGGTCATCAATGGAGTAGGGCAGGAGGAGCTAAATAACCCAAGCCTCCGGGGGTAGCACTACACAGTACAATCACATTTTTGCCATACATTCTGTTTTATCTGTGTTGTATCCGAACATCCTCATACTCTCATTATCTCACCATTAAAAATAAAATAAAATAGCCTTATGCTGCAGCTTCTCAAAACTACACTTGACTCCAACTGAGTCAGCAGTACTGACAGTGGAACAAACTCTGTAAGCTGCCATTGAATAGTTAGCTTTCTCTGACTTCATTATTCTGAGTAAAATGTAAAATGTTGGTCATGTAAAGAAATGTGGACTGGTGTGTTCTATATGCCAAGACTAATTGTTAGCCCCAGTCCAGCCCTGCGTAAATCACTCCCATTGCTGGCTCAATTTCTAGCTATAAATTATATCAAGTCAATTCCTCTTCCTGGTCTTCACCATAACATTTTTCAGTAAAAACAAGCTAGAATTCATTCAGTCATATCCCACTTTCTGTTTCAAGGTTCCTCCTGCTAAAACCAAACCATTCTCTTTTCATGCTTTAAACCAGGGGTCCTCAAACTTTTTTAAACAGGGAGCCAGTTCTCTGACCTTCACACTGTTGGGGGGCCGGACTATAGTTTAAAAAAAATATGAACACATTCCTATGTGCACCACACATATCTTATTTGTAGTGCAAAAGAACAGGAAAAAACAATACAGTATTTAAAATGTACTATACACTGTAACACACTGGACTCCGCAATGCACTGTACTCTGTAAGGCACTGGACACTGCAATGCACTGTACTCTGTAAGGCACTGGACACTGCAATGCACTGTACTCTGTAAGGCACTTGACACTGCCATGCATTGTACACTGTAAAGCACTGGACACCGCAATGCACTGTACACTGTAAAGCACTGGACACTGCAATGCACTGTACACTGTAACGCACTTGACACCGCAATGCACTGTACATTGTAACGCACTGGACTCTGCAATGCACTGTACACGGTAACGCACTTGACACCGCAATGCACTGTACATTGTAACGCACTTGACACCGCAATGCACTGTACATTGTAACGCACTGGACACCGCAATGCACTGTACACTGTAACTCACTGGACACCACAATGCACTGTACACTGTAACTCACTGGACACCACAATGCACTGTACACTGTAACTCACTGGACACCACAATGCACTGTACACTGTAATGCACTGGACACCAAAATGCACTGTACTCTGTAACGCACTGTACCTGGTGCGCTCTCCTCCTCTCCTGTTGCTCTTCTGGCTACAGAGAAATCAGTCTGAAGTCACGGGGTGATTCTTCAACAGGCTGCTGCTCACTGGGTCCTCACAGCCTTGCTATTTTTATTTCAGCTGGCCCAACAGACCGGGTAAATAACTTCTGCAAGCCAGATCCAGCCTGTGGGCCGTAGTTTGAGGACCCCTACTTGAAACCTTAAACTTCACTTCTGTTCATGATACACCTCCATTTTTGTCATTCACTGAAAGTGGTTAGGGAGCTAAGCTTTACAAAGCTGTATGGATCAATAACTGCCTGTTACGTTTAGCAATAAACTCAGAAAATTAGTCAGGGGGCCATAATATCTTTTGTTCCATAAAAATAACACGACTAGTGTAGAATAGATGTCCCCAAATTTACAATACCTGCTAAGCCATACCCCCAAAACTCCGACCCCCACATAAATAAAGGAGACCACACCAAGGTTTGGAGTCAAAATGGCCATATCAGCCTTTTATTAACAAGTTAAAATTAAATACCAATGTTCTTTAAAACAGAAACATAACAGAGCTTGCTGAACATTGAAAGCACCAGAACATATCCTATTATATTACTGCAGAAAACCTTCACTTATACTAGGCCCAGTGGTGTATTCAGGTTTTGTGCTGCCCTAGGCAACACAAAAATCAGACGCACCCTCCCAGGCAGAGAGAGAGCCTGACACACACCAACAGCAGACCTCCAAAGGCCCCCCTCGTGGCCCTTGCACTAACACACAACCCCCCCCTCCCCCGGAGACAGAGAGAACATTCACAGCTCTGGATATCCCCGGGAACTACAGTTAGGCTCTGCATACACCATCAAGCAGCCTCTCTCGGATCCCACCTGGTCCCCATGCCGCATATGGGGCAGTGCTGCCCCCCTAAAAAATGCAGCCCTAGGCAAATGCCTTGTTTGCCTTGTGGTAAATATGCCCCTGACGAGGCCCCCAGCAGCAACACACCGGCTTGGAGACAAACCTCACTCTCCACAGTGACCTCCATTTACATATTCAGAGTTAAACCATAGTTAACAGGAATGCACACAAGCACATCATACCAATGATGGGCCCTAAACCAGTCAATTAGCCTCCAATGACCAACAATCACCCGGGTGCAATGACAACCACGCAACAAAAGAACCGGAGGAAACACAGGGAGGCTGCATTCCTAAAAATCTCTGAGACCCCTCCGAGCTATATCCTAACCTCCAATCAGGTAAGGCTTCTGAATTTACAGAGCTCTGCCAGATTAACCCCTTTAATTCTTGCTCCCCCTTTTCACCCAGTCATGTCTGCCTTTCGATTATTTTTTCTATTTAGATTTTTTTGCTTTGGGCCTGCATTACTTGTCATAACTTTTAGCCCATAGTCATCTTAAAGTTCAGAGATTTAGCTATCTAAGGCAGTGTTTTTCATCCTTTTTTCAGTCTTGGCACCTTACTGAAAAATTTTGCACTTTATTGAGGCACCCTATTCAAAAATGTAAAAAAAACTGAACAAATAGTTTTACATATCGCAACAACATCCACACGTAGGTCACCCAACATTCGAGGTGATTTCTTTTTACCACGCAAATACACCTTTGCAAGCTGGTACTGACTAGTATTCCACCATTTCTCTTCTCCATCAGTTTCTCTCCATCATTCAGCTAATGTGACCCCAGTGCAAAAGGAGAGTTGCAGTGGATGAACAAACAAGGATGTTGTGTAGGTGCCAGAATTCCTACTTATCAACCGATGATGTCACTAGTTGTAAGGATGGTGGCAGCTGGCCCACAGGGTGCCCAAGGTTGCACAATAAAAACATGTGGCATTGTGTAACTAAATGGTAAGTTTTATCCACCCACTGACTTGTTGACAATTTTTGGGCAATTTGTGCCAAGTTTTCGGCATTTTGCCAAAGTACCCCTAAGGAACCCAGAAGGCACCCTGGTTGAAAGACTTATCTAAGGTGCTATACTGATAGTGTTGCCTGATACATATTCTTGGATTACACACATCACCTGTCCGTTCTTGAAGTATGCTACATACATGAATGGCAGTTCTAGTAGAGAAATACAAATATAGTAGAGAAGATCTGCAGACCTCAATAGTACATTTTACCAGTCAGCTGCTTGGTAATACTTTGATTTATGAGGGAGGAGATGTCTCTTATTTAATAAAAGAATACAAAGGTATCCAGGCAGACATGTTTTCCAGAAAAAGGTCAGCATTGGCTGCCCATATATTTCTCTCAATTTAAGTTTTCTTTTAAAGGTCAGTCCACCAAAAAGTGATATTTTATTTGGTTGGTTAAGTCAGCCCCTGGCTTCTTATACTGTATATTTTTTATATTCTAACAAAGAGATATGCCTGCCGTAACTATGAACTCTGTTCCTGAGCACCTGGGAGTTTTGGGTGTTTTCACCTACCATTGTGTGTTACAGCATCTCCTGTTCTAGGCACCATGATAGAAAATATATAAAATTATAACAAGGAGAGCAAGACTCTCTATTAATGGTCATCGCAGGTGTTTAGATCCAGAAGCACAGTCATAGAGACCTCACCAGTAAAGTCCCCATGAGATATTAGACATAGTCAAAAACAGAAACATTGGTATTGGATAGAATGACAGTTTTATTCACCGCTATGCCCCATTGGCATTTTTTTTTAGATTTATTTAGCTGTTCTAATGTGTTAAAGCACAAAATTAACAGCATTCAAATGACCAGTTCTTTCTGTCTGATGGCGAAAGGGTTGGCTAAATTTGTGTCCAGCTACCAATCTCCCAAACCAAAATACGAGAGGTTTCAGAGCAGCAAAGAGAGCAGAGGATGTACAAAAACTTATGGAAAGCTACGAGTACTTATGCTTCAGCAGTTGAAGCCCAATTTATTTTATCTGGAATGCTGCCACCCTGAGATGTCTTGGGAATTTAAGTTTAATTACCTATTT
Organism: Staurois parvus; assembly: GCF_062004578.1. Lineage (NCBI taxonomy): Eukaryota > Metazoa > Chordata > Amphibia > Anura > Ranidae > Staurois > Staurois parvus. The sequence goes on from NW_028318268.1 coordinate 477,097, forward strand.
TTGAAGTGTTTTATTGCACATTTTTTGTTGTCTGCTTTGATTTTTAGTAACAGATTATCTTTGAAGACATGTCCAGTTTAAAAAAGGCCATGCCTACCATTGTCTCATAAAAAACTTGAAACTTAAAATGAAACTAAACCATCCTTTCCTTTACAGCCAAGGAAGCTGCCATCTTAGCCTCTGTTTGATCTGCAGTTGCCATGTTGCTGCACATGTGATCAGTTTTGACACGAGCCATTTGATGATTTAACAGTTTGATTTAGAGTACAAGCAACTATGAGAGTTCATGGCATGTCTTGAACTTAACTGTTTAAGGGAAACGGTTAAACCGAAGGGTTTAGTTCCATGATAACTGGATCTGAGCACCAAACCGAAAATGCAATTTCATTCATTTTTAATGTTCAAAGCAAACTCACCCACCTATCCATGTCTCCAGGCTTTATTCTGTTATGAAATCACTTTGAAAAACACCCCCCTAGCATTTATAGCCATGGTCATCTTGAGTAAGGGCAGATAATTTGTGCAGCATTTAATTCCTGGAATCCATCTGCCTTTGGCTCAGGCACACATGCAGGAGGGCATACTTAGCTGTGAAAGCCGCTCCTCTGTTCCTCCAGATGCATACTAAAAAAAATGCTGATGAAGACTCCTGGGGTGTATGACATAATTTTGGTCTATGCAAGAAACTAGGAAGCAACTGAAGAAATGTAAAAAAAAAAAAAATTAGAACTGAATATAATATACCTTCCTATTTACTAATGCTAGCAGTATAAGTTGATGAGTAATGTTGATTGAGAGCGTTTCAGTTCCGCTTTCAAATCTGCTTGCAAACAATATTATCTCTTCAGTTTGAAGTACTTATTTAATTTGCAAAAAGCACCCTGGAAACCCATGTGCTTTTTTTTAACTAACTTGATGATATTTTGTGGATTGCAGTGGCTGAAGATATGTGTGGGACATGGCTTAGGGAAGCATGATAAGAAGGGGCAGCATTACCCCTTCGGTGAAGAGAACACAGTGTCTGGTAGTTCTTGGTAGGGGGCTTTCCATACCATGTGTTGCCCACATCTCCAAACCCCAACCTTAACCCTATTCTTTATGCCTCATTCTTCTCTCAGGTGAAATGTAAGACAAAATCACTTACCCCTTAAACCCCAATAGAACTTTCAGTTAAAATCTTTTAAATGCATCCCAGTGGCATCAAAACAAAAAATGTGTGACATTTAAAAGTTTGCATTCTTTAAAAAACAGAGTCAGCCTGAGTATAAAAGTCCCCTGTTTGCAGGTACAGAGTGGGAACCTTGCTCTCTGCAGAGAAACAGTGGTCTCCTTGCAGAGGTCTGAAAAGTCCCTTACTGAGTCAGACTCATACCTCTGCGATCATCAAAGCCCATTCTATCCATTGATTGGAGAGCTCTGGCTTAGAACCAGCAGGAGGGCATGTCAGACCTCTGCAAAGAGACCACTGCTTCCCCAACTACTGCCAAACACATCCAAGCCTTGAAGACATAACCTTAGCATTTAATGTGGAATTCAAACCCAACACTAGCTATTATTAAAATGTTCCCTCCTCCACCCTCCTACCTGTCCTGCCTATCCTGTGTAAATAAGATCTACCTACCTTTTTTAGTCCATCCAGTCGCATGATCCTGCAGCTTCCCAGTGTCATGGAATGCTTGACCACGGCTTGGATTTTCAGCAGCTATGACATCACCCATAGACTCCTATAACCCAGCTATTGCTGGCATTCCCTCCTCCTCCCTCCTACCTGCCCTGCCTATCCTGTGTAAATAAGAGCTACCTACCTTTTTTTAGTCCATCCAGTCGCATGATCCTGCAGCTCCCCAGTGTCATGGAAGGCTTGACCACAGCTTGGATTTTCAGCAGCTATGACATCACCCATAGACTCCTATAACCCAGCTATTGTCGGCATTCCCTCCTCCTCCTTCCTACCTGTCCTGCCTATCCTGTGTAAATAAGAGCTACCTATCTTTTTTTAGTCCATCCAGTCGCATGATCCTGCAGCTCCCCAGTGTCATGGAATGCTTGACCACGGCTTGGATTTTCAGCAGCTATGACATCACCCATAGACTCCTATAACCCAGTTATTGTCGGCATTCCCTCCTCCTCCCTCCTACCTGTCCTGCCTATCCTGTGTAAATAAGAGCTACCTACCTTTTTTAAGTCCGTCCAGTCGCATGATCCTGCAGCTCCAGCTCCCCAGTGTCATGGAAGGCTTGACCACAGCTTGGGTTTTCAGGAGCTATGACATCACCCATAGACTCCTATAACCCAGCTGTTGTCGGCATTCCCTCCTCTCCAAAGGGAGCCACCTCACACTGACACTGGAGAGCCAGAACGTTTTAAAGAATATGTAGTGTTAGGTTTGAATTCCATTTTAACCTAACACAACCCACCTAAACCTATTTATACCCCCAATACTTAACTAACCCTTTCAAATCTATACTTAGCTTGTCATCACCAAGCCTCCATCCTGAATCAGGATCAGTGCTGAAAATCACTTCACCTGTTCTAAAACCAAAAGAGCACTAAGATGCCAGTGCAAAACCAACATTTTTTTAAAGATTAGAAAAGCAATTGTGGATAAACCCAGCAGCAGAACTGAAAGACGTAAGGTTGTTATGGATGCTAACAGAAATCACAAGTCTCTCTGTAGCTCAGATAACATGTAGACATGAACTCTTCCTTCTGACTATTCTGATTTTCATTTTGCTAAAATAAAAACATAATATGGTTGCCGAGTCACTGATCAGGCAGTACAGCTGGCCCTTCTGTACTGGGCCCAGGCCCCATCAGTTCAAAAGGAGAGACCTGGGCACCTGCCAAGCAGGAGGGTCGGCTGTACTGCCTTGTTGCTGACACTTGTGACTCTTGTGGATCTCCCTGCAGTGCTTCCAGCTTCTACTCCTCTTTCTGCCTTGGGCTGCACTGCAGGAGGATCAGTTCTATCATCTGCAACCCCTTCCATCTGCTGTTAGCGCCCCCCCTGCAGTGCTTCTTCTGGCTTCCCCGCTCTCTTCTCCAACTGGCAGCAGCTGTGGGGCACACAGGGTAACGTTTCAGAATGGAGAGCGGTGAAAGGGGCTGATAAAAATGTCATAGTTACCGGGCCCTTCCTCTCCTGAATGAACACACTGAGTGATTAGTATTAATCACTTCTGTGTCCATTCATGACTGAAGCTTAGTAAACTGTGTTTGCTATGCTTTAGTTTGTGGATGAATAGGAAGCCTCAGAGTGCTTCCTATTCATTCATCTCCAGTGTAACTGAGGCTGCAGAGAAAGAGACTGATTAATCTCCTCAGTTTCTTTCTCTGTCTCCAATGTAGAGACCCCTGATATTTCACCAAAGCCCCCCCCCCAACTAGGAAGTTAAAAATGAAAAAAAAGAATCTAACAAAAAGTACAGAAAAGTTAATATTCTAAAAAATAATTAATAAAAATAAAGGAATCATTCACATGTGCTTTGCTCCCAGAGCAGACAGCATTTGGATCGCACTTCAGAGAGCATTTGACAGGAAGTGCCTTCTCCCTGTCTGCTTTAACTGCAGTTGCAGGGTGCTTGCAAAAACAGTGCTAGTTACTTGAATGGGTCTTGTTTAACATTTCCACAATGGCTGTGAAGCATAGCATCAGAGCCATGGCATTTTAGCACAATTTAATTTAATATTTTTGAAAGGGGGGCCTGTCAGGTAGACTGTATGAGGCCTTGTGATTTCTAACAGTAGCTCTGTACTCAAGATGGCCAGAAATGCTGGGTGGAGCCTGTTTTTCAAAGTGATTTCTCAATAAAATAAATACATTTTTGCTATGGCTGCAAGTATAGGATCACAGCTGTGGTATTTTAGCATTTTAGCAAAATCATAATTTGATATTTGTGGAGGTGGGGGGCCCATCAGGTAGACTGTACGGGGCCCTGTGAGTTCTAACAGCAGCTGTGTATGGTTGGGGCAAAAGTGTTGGAGCCAGGGACAAACTGACTATTTGGAAACTCGGGCACTGCTCGAGGGCCCGGGGTCAGTAGGGGGCCCCATCAGATGCCCCTGGTACCTTTTTCATAGGCTTTTGTGAGTTTGGTCAAGGACACAGGGGCCCCATGATCCCCTATTGCCCGGGGGCCCCATGAGTTGTCAGTCTACCCCTGGTTGGAGCTTATACAGAAGGGCATCATCATTCACAAGAGACCCAGGGCAGCTTTTACTTTTCACAGAGTTTTATTCAGGAAGTAATACAATACATAATGTACTGTCCATAGGCAAATATATAAAAGACAGCCAGTGATGAGCCTACATTTACTCACTCTAAATTCTCTTGGCCCAGCGTTTATGAGTCAGAAATCACTGGCAGTGCATTGACTGTACTCCCTTCAACAATACTTTATAAAAGTCATGACACGGATGAGACTGCTAATGGTCCACTCTCATCAGGCTTATGAAAAGTGAACTATGTGGGTTTACATTCACATCTCACTGATCACACCATTGTTTGCCACTTACAATACAAGAGACGTGCAGCTCAGAGGTAAAGGTCAAGTGGAAAAAAGGAATCAGCAAAAGTTTGAAGAATGTGATTGTAACATGGAAGAGATTCAAAAAGAAGAAAAAAAGAAGCTGAATCACGCTAAAAAAATTGGCTGAAGTCAAATCCAATAGTTGCATTAATACAGACTATTATTTTATTGAATGACTATTACAACTAATATTACAGCTAATTTTAAGCAGATGTTGAAGAAAGTTTCTCATGAAAATGGTGATGTTCTGTGACACATTATTGGCTGACCTTGGAGCAAACCAGGGGTAAAACAGAGAACTAAAACATTTATTTGCCGTTACCATGTTCATTATTAAGTATGGATTCAGCTGGCTGGTGACCGGTAGCAAACCTGTGCATGTTTTTGTAATCTAAAATTAAAGCAGAACTAAACTCTCTCAATCAACATGAACTATTTTTAGCCCTCATGCACACAGGATGTTTTTACAGCGGCTGTTTTTGGCTTTTTACGTTTTTTTCTACAGCCAGTAAACCCCCCAGCATGTTATCCTACATGTCCATGCACACATAGACTGTAATCAACGTTTTTTGGCTGGGACGTTTTTTTGCTGTAAAAAAACCCAGGACTACCCTGTTTCCCCGAAAATAAGACAGTCTTATATTAATTTTTGCTCCCAAAGATGCCCTAGGTCTTATTTTCAGGGGATGTCTTATTTTTCCATGAAGAAGAATACGGTACACATTTATTGTTAAATGATCCTCCTGTGTCATTTTGATTGCCCCCTCTGATCCTCCTGTGTCATTTTGATTGCCCCCTCTGATCCTCCTGTGTCATTTTGATTGCCCCCTCTGATCCTCCTGTGTCATTTTGATTGCCCCCTCGGATCCTCCTGTGTCATTTTGATTGCCCCCTCTGATCCTCCTGTGTCATTTTGATTGCCCCCTCTGATCCTCCTGTGTCATTTTGATTGCCCCCTCTGATCCTCCTGTGTCATTTTGATTGCCCCCTCTGATCCTCCTGTGTCATTTTGATTGTCCCCTCTGATCCTTCTGTGTCATTTTGATTGTCCCCTCTGATCCTCCTGTGTCATTTTAAGTGATCCCCTCCCCCCACCCCTGTGCCACTGAACATCTTCACCAGACATCCCCCCCACCCCTTTATCAGACATTTCCCCCCTGGGGCCTGCCTGGGGACTGTCACTGGGCTGGCTGGGGCCTGGACCTGGGCTGGAGCAGGGTCTGCCACTGACTGAGAACCTTCAGTCATCATGAGGGCGGTGTCACCAGAGACAGACCAGCACTCACCACCTTCGCCGCGTCCCGTCCGCTCTGATCCTCCTGTTCTTCTACACGCATCTCTCTCCCGCTCACTCCGACCTCCGCTCTGCCTCCACACAGCAGTGACGTCACTGGTTGCTAGACGCCAGTCGGGGCGGCCCTAGCAACCAGTTTACGGTAAATTAATTTTCATTACGAGACAGAGCCTAGGGGGGCCTTATTTTCGGGGGGATGCCTTATATTTCACCCAGAAGGAAACCTGTAAGTAGGTCTTATTTTCGGAGGATGTCTTATTTTCGGGGAAACACGGTAGTGGGTTTCTAGAGGAATTTTTTAGCTGTAAAAATGCTCTAACGATGAAAATGTGTCAAAACACAGTAAAACGCCGCAAACTGGCATTTCTGGATATTTTTTTTACCACAAAAAATTGGGTTTTTTTTGGTATAAAAACGCTAAAAAACGCAGCTCAACACGGCAAAAACGGTAAAAAAAAGCTGAAAAACTCGTGTTTTTAATGTGACTTTACACAGCTAACGTTACCAGCGTTATCAAAACGTCCCATGTGCATGAGGACTAAATCCTTATACTGCTAACCAGTTGCTTCCTAGTTTCTTGCCGAAACCAAAATGATGTCATACATCTCAGATGCCTTGATAGCATTTTCTTCTTTCAACTGGAGGGGGAGGGACTTTATCGGCTAAGCACACCCTCCTGCTTGCATGCCTGAGCTAAGGGCAGATGGATTCTAGCAAGTGAAGGTTACATGAACCATATGCCCTTACTCGAGATGGCTAGAAATGCAAGGGAGGGGGGATTTTTTTTAAGTGATTTCTTAATAAAAAAAAAAAAGCATGGAGACATAGACGGATGGGTGGGTTTGCTTTGCATAAAAAAAATTATCAAATAGTGTTTTCAGATTGTGGTGATCAAATACAGTTCAGTTCCACATTAAAGTGTAACTCCAGCCAAACTATTTTTTATTATTTGAATAGAAAATTAAGGTTTTGATCATCTGTCATAATTATATTCCCCTCAGTTCTTATCCCAGTGTCAAATCTCTAAAGGGACATAAATAGCTATAAAAAAGCTAACACAGGTTCTAATCTTTCTCCATTCCATTAAAAACTTTTTTGAAGTATAATTTTTTTTAGTTTTGGATAGAACAGAGATAGATGAGGACATCTGTCAGGTTTTTTTTACTGTCTGTGCCCTGTTTAGGAAGATTCATACTTTCTATTTGTCCTGTTTACCATTATCATCGAGTTAAAGAAAATCCCAGGTGTTGAGTTGGCCCCAGAACAGGAAGAGAGGGGAAATCTTCCAATGGAAGCACTGGCTCTGGTGACAACTAGGGATTACCTTGCTCTGGAGGGATTTCCTCTCAATTCCTTGGACAAATATTGAAGGAAAATCTCACAAATTGGACAAAAAAAACAGGGGTTTGAACCCTCAAATCGATATTTTTAAACTGTAATGATGAAAAAATTCAAAAGAGCAGGACTGAAAATGTCTCTTGAAGGAACAACTTTCAACTGTGATGGTGAATTTTATTTTCAAAAAATGTATAAATATTGTAATGAAACCAATCAATACATCTGGGATTCCATTCAAATATCAGGTCTGGAAAAAATTTTAAGGGATTTTGAATGAAACTGACTCCATGGGGGCAATAGCGATTATTCTGAATAACATTTTTCTATGAAAATTCAATCTAAATCTAGCCATGTGTGGCAGGCTATACTGAAAAATCAGACAATTCTGTCTACAACTGCTAACCCTTATCAGATGACGGATTGAGTGTCAGTAAGACCATAGTGACAATTCAAAGAAGACAGTTTGCCAAACTATCAAGCCTATGAAACCCTACCAAACAGTACATTGGTCTGTAAAGGCAGAACCATGAGGGTAGCCAGCAATTCCTTGTTTCTACAATAGGACTGTAGGCCTTAACCAAAGCAGGATACAATCCCTAGAAAGACATACTTGTAGGCGTGAGAGAAGCCGGGTGGTAGGCACCCAAGAGGGAGGAAATGACACATGGAGGTCCGCTTTTAAAGAATGTACGGTATATTGTCAAGAACGTTTCAACCACACTGTAACAGAGTTTATGCACAGCCTTCGACTGTCAAAAACACTCGCAAATGATCTTGCAGTACTTGGGAGGAGCGATGCTCAAGAACCAACAACACCTGGCATAGGAGGTGGCTAACAGGCAGCTTGCAACAAGGCACTAAAAGTGGGAAGGTTCCACACAGCAGCATTATTGAACAGTCCCTATACTGTCTTTCCCTCTCTAGAACCTTTCCCTACGCCCTTCCTATCCAGAGGGTTTCTGTGCCTAACCTAAGCACATGCAAAATGCACGCCAATTGTAGTGAGCCAGAGTTTTTTATAGGCACGGGCCCTCACTAAAGATGGCTACGGAGTTCATCTGGGCAGCAGCGTCCAATTGGACAGCCTGAGAGGAATGTGAGTTCCTCCTGTCCTCCATCCTTCCGTCATAGTGGTTGCAAACACTGGCAGATGTGTAGGGAGGCCAACCTTCACCTGCCTACGTACTAATCAGGAGTTCTTTGATCCACAGGTATCTTTACAGCACCTGACTACAAAAGAATTAGTGGTAAAGGAGGTGCTATGGATGAACACAATGACTTTGCAAAAGATGACTCTATTTTTTTAATGCAACCCTTCTGTGCAGTTAGAGATGTGTCTCAAAGACAACAAGTCTATAAAGCACTCCCAAAAGAAGTATCTGCAGATCCTCCTAAACTGTATTTGAATTGCAGGATCAAAACCTTCATACTATCCACCCATTGTTTGTAAAAGAACGAAAGTTGACAGAGTAAGGCTGGCCATAGATGACTTGGTTTTTTTTTTTGCTGAGCTGTCAGTTTGATCATGAGCCAGCAAGACAGGCTAGCAAATATGTGACCTCTGTACCTCTTTGACAGTCAATCACAAAGGTCAAATGATTGTAAAGCCCATCCTGCCCCTCTGGGCATAACGACCCATGTATTGGAGCACTGGGGCTGGGTATGAAGGAGTTAACAATGGTATGTAAACACATCTAACAAACTTCTACCACAAATATTTTGTAATAGTCAAATGTTATCTATATAATACAGAGCTTGCAAGCTGCTACAAAAGGTTCCCTCACCAACTATTATCCAACAAAAATAATATAATGATACAATTGATGTGGTTACATACTACCACCACCAGCTTCTAGGCACCTAATACCATTCCCATATCAATAAGTAAATAGTTGCAATCGATTTTATAAAAGAGTGCTAGGTTCAAATATTATGATGTTTTAAACCATAAACAATATATCACTAAACCAAAAAAAACTGCATATGGCAAAACATATGACAAAAATATGTTAATAAAGTGTCATTTGCCTTTAAATATAAGCCACCTTCTGTGTTCAAATTGACATTCAAATGTGCTGCATGCATAAAGCCACCACGGGATCTACTCTCACCTTCCATTTTGACCTAGTTTAGTCAAAATGCGCTTTTGACCCTTCAATGGACCAAGATCACTTCCTGGGTACTGCCAATATGAATCTTCACAGTTGTATTATCATCTGCTTCTTTACCACTGCTCCATAACATTTCAATAGAAACACTAAAAATTAAAACACATTCACATTAAAAAGGTGTCAGATTGCAGCAAATATATACAGCTAGGGTACACAGATATGGGCAGATCACCATAAAGAAGTCACGTGGTGGTGACGAAACGTGTTGGGGCAAGACCTTGGATGACATCACAAAGCTCATTCGAAGGCGGAAGTGTGGTAACGTTTATTTTGCATAAGGTGATAATGCACAAAATTGCCATATCTGTGTGCACTAGCTGTATATATGTGGTGCGATCTGGCACCTTTTTAATACAAGTGTGTTTTACTTGGTCCATTTAAGGGACAAAAGCACATTTTGACCGAACTATATTGTGAGGTCAAAAAATGAATGCGAGAGTAGATTCGGTGGTGTGTTTATGCATGCAGCAGATTTAAATATCAATTTGAGCAAGAAGGTGACTTTATATTTAAAGTGTTAAATATAACAAAGAAGCAGCACTAAATAAACTGATTAGATAAATACTCACATGCATAAATAAAATGCATATATCAAGATAAAGAAATCAAATATATACATAAAGTGCATACGCAAAATTCAAAGTGCATAAACATAAAGTGCAAATATTATATATTAGTGAAATAGTGCATCACAGGGAATATGAAACCAAATAAGTCCAAATATGAATGTGCTCGAGGGAGCACCATCCACTTCTGTGCAAAAAATCACTCCTTAAATGTAATAAGATTCAACACCAAGTGCACCCTCCTGTCAGACTGTCAGACATCGCCCGGCAGGATCTCTAGTGGTTCACAGAGCGGGATTCCCCAGGACGCGGAGCCTAAGTCTCAGTCTGCCTTTTCCCCAGAGCCCCTGATGGTGGGGATGGACTTGGCGCAAGACTGAAACCAGGTCACGGCCCCTGAGTGCACCCAACTGTGGTAGAGGGGTCCCGTTGAGGGTATGTGCCAGGGGTGAGCCTGACGTGAAGAGGCTGACAGGTCCAGGTCCCGAGCAGGATGGATGGATGACAGTCAGGAATGAGCATGGTCAGACTAGCCGGGTCGGTAACGGTGGAGGCAGGTAGGTACTAAGCAGCAGACGGAGAGTAGCCGGGTCACGAGCCAAGGTTCAGCAACGGGAGGTCCAATAATAATAATAATGACAGGCAGAGGAATAGTCAGGGACGAGCCAGGAGTCAGAGCAGGAGAAGATCAACACAAATCAGGACAGGCCGGATCGGCAACAGGGAACGCACTTCAGAAACACAGGTACAGGAACTAGACCTTGCGGCAACCTAATCACCGCCTGGCCAGTTTAAATAGTGCGCCCTGCACCGTCATTGGTGCCAGGCACGTGCCCGCGTGCGCATGCGCGGCCGCAATTGCCGCCGCGGACGCCCAGGTCCTAGTGCCTGCGCATTGGTACACCTAGGCAATCTGCGCATGCGCAGACCTGTGCGCCGCGGCGAGACCCGCAGTCCCTGACACAGACGTCTCTTACCAGTAACAAAGGACCATTAATTTATAAATGGTCAAACACACCAATAAAATTCCTCCATTGGTGTCATCAACTGAGCACAGAGGCTCTCCACCACAGGAGTCCATCAGCAGCAAGAAATAAAAAATGCACTTCCATGGTGAAGTATGTATAAAAAGGTTTCACACCATTTATTATAATCTCCAAAAGGATTTATATGCGGCTTCAAACATCGTATCATACAAAGTCAGCATATACTGATAAAAAACATTAAAAGTGAAAGTAGCAGGCTAATAGCTTCACGATACGAAAAAACGCAGATCACCATCGGCCTCGAGCACGATGACGTTGTGTATTTAAAGTGTTACTAAACCCAGGACCCTGCATTCACTATATCTGGTCTCCCACAGTACACAGAACATGGACATGCAATTATTTTAGTAAAAATAAAATGCTAAATACCTTTTCTTGTCAGCAGTTAGAGCAGTCTTATGACTTCTATCAGTATCCAGCAGAGCACTGGTTAAAGCGTGCAGGAGGAGTTTTCATTTTCCCCTGATTGTCCTATGAGGCTGCATAACCCCTGACCCTCTGTCTGGACAGTGCTGATTGGACTTGTGTTGATCACATGCACCCTCCCAAGAGAAAAAAAAAACTCTCTAGTAATACACACCAAACTGAGCATGTGCAGCTTGCCCCCAAGGCTCTGTTCTATCAGCAGATGGACTGGGGACTGTGGAAGAAGGGGAGGATCAGAGAAGACAGGATCAAACAGCCTTTTTACACGAGGAGGATTAACCCCTTAGGTTCCACAGTGAGTATAACAAGCATGCTTTACTGCATATACAGATTGATTTTACTGTTGTGTGTTTAGTAACATATGAAAGGCAAAGGATACTTTATTAACAAATGTGGAGGACTGTTGATTAATTATGATTTTTGTCATATCTAGTATATTTTTTGGTTTACTGAGATATTGTTTATGGTTTAAAACATAATAGTATTTGAACCTAGCGCTGCACTATCTTATACAATTGTTTGTAGCAAATGTTATCTACATAAGTAACAACTGTTGATCAAATGGAAGGGCATCACATATGTATGTAGCACCCTCCTAGTTTAGCTAGGAGGAGCCAGAACCTAATGGTTAGTTAGAAGCTGATTAGCAGCTCAGGTGAGATAGCCAGAGGGGTCAAATTCTGGTCAGGGCTGAGAGACTCTGCAGATCAGCCCTTCTGGAATTTCTCCCTGCTCTGAGGCTTTTGGAGGAGGGCCTTGGGGGCAGTGGGTGGATCTGAGGAGTGGCTGGCTACACTTTTGAGGGACCTCAGCCAATCCCCAACAGGAGGCTTGGCAATGGGCTGGGAGTCCCTTAAAATTGGAAGAGTCTACTCAGTAGCAGGAGTGTGGTGGTGGGAAAGGAGTGTGGAGCAGGAAGATTTGAGGCGGAAGGCTGCCAGGAGGCCTAGTGTCAGGAATGGACTTGCCAATAACGGTGGGACTCACCTGCCTTGTGGGCTGCAGTACCAGGGCTGGCCAGCGGGTGCTCTCAGCAATCAGAGACTCACCCCTGCAGTCAGCCAAAACACCTGAAGCTGATTGCAGGGGTTGTATTTAAGGAATGGCCAGACTCACAGTCAGGGCCTTGGTGTGTGTTTTTCCATGGGCCCCTGTATCTTGTAACCTGCATTCCTGTTCCTGTTTCTGCCTGACTTGTTGCCGACCCTGCCTGATCCTGACCTCTGCTGACGTCTCCTGTTTGATCCCTGGCTTGTGACCCTGACCATTCTCTCCACCTGCTCCTCCTGTACCTACCTGCCCGATAGTTATCGACCCGGCCTGCCTGACTACGTTGTGCTCTATATGTGTATGTACCTGTGTATCTATAACAGTTTAGGTTTGGGTTTGTTTCACCTTGTTGTATGTATTTGTGTTAGCTTGGGGTTTGGTGCACTGCGTTTATATTTGTATTGTTAGTCTCAATAAATTATATTATTTACTATATCTGAAGCCTACGTTTCCCTGTGTCAGTCCACACACTTCTGGTCACACCCGCATCCCTGACACCTAGTGAGATGGAGTCTGGAAAGGAGGAAAACTCAGGACTAACTGGCCCCATGAGAAAGCACCACCTGTATGGCAGGGAAGGAGCAGCCCAGCTGATAGGCCTGGTAGCAGCAACCTATCCCCAAATGCGTACAGGAGAGGATCTGAGTGAGTACACCTGCATCCCCTGGGCGGATAGGGGAAGTAGCACTCTGGTGGGAAACCAGATTAACCCATTAGTGACTGTGCACCTCTAGGAATAGGAGCCAGATCCCTTGCTCAAGAAGAAAGTCTCCAGATTGCTGGGTGAAGAGGAGTTCATCTAGGGCCTGGGGTGGTACAGCTAGGAGCTGCTGGCTATCACTTCTGCAGAGACTGTGTCAGAGAAGAGAAGCTGTCCTCAGATCTCGGTTCCTTTGGGCATACTATACACCCCTTGCCCTATGCAAGTTCTAATCCCCTCAAAAAATAACAAAACAAACGCTCAAGGACTGTTTTCTGTCTACAAGTGAAAGCTTGTGTGGGAAATGCTGAATGACTGGCAGCTCAAGAATATAGGGGGACCCAAATTCATCATCAATCCCTAAGGGGGTAGTGCTACCTGTATGACAAATGCATTGTAGGTGCATGCGTGACACATTACAAACATGGTTCCCTGTTTCCTGAAAGCTCCTACAAACATGCAGATTTGTACTTTTACTTGCTTCTGTGTTGAAAGGCTATGTATACAAGCCCTAATATGGGCAAACTCACACTAGTACGGAAAATACTCTCTGATTTACTGCTAAGAAATCAGAATGCATTATAGTCTCTTGCTGAATAGAAGATTCATAAATATAGAGGAACTGCACAGTAACCTCAACCGTGAGAACAATGAGGAAATAAGAATTCAGAAATGCCACTGTCTGTCTATACCTATTTCTAGACACTTTACTGCAGTGTGAATATACAGTAACAGCTGCTTAAAGCTGAAGTTTAGTATTTTTTTTTAGCCCAAAACCTACAGGCAGTGGCTTCTGATAGAAATTATCCATGCAGTGCCTCCTTCACAGCATCCTGCAGTGCCTCCTTCACAGCATCCTTCAGTGCCTCCTTCATAGCCTCCTGTAGTGGTCCTTCATAGCATCCTGCAGTGCCTCCTTCACAGCATCCTGCAGTGCCTCCTTCACAGCATCCTTCAGTGCTTCCTTCATAGCATCCTTCAGTGTTTCCTTCATAGCCTCCTGCAGTGTTCCTTCATAGCTTCCTGTAGTGCCTCCTTCATAGCATCCTTCAGTGCCTCCTTCATAGCATCCTGCAGTGTAAATTCATAGCATCCTTCAGTGCCTCTTTCATAGCATCCTGCAGTGTTCCTTCATAGCGTCCTTCAGTGCTTCCTTCATAGCATCCTTCAGTGCCTCCTTCATAGCAGCCTTCAGTGCCTCCTTCATAGCAGCCTTCAGTGCCTCCTTCATAGCAGCCTTCAGTGCCTCCTTCATAGCAGCCTTCAGTGCCTCCTTCATAGCATCCTGCAGTGTAACTTCATAGCATCCTTCAGTGCCTCCTTCATAGCGTCCTTCAGTGCTTCCTTCATAGCATCCTTCAGTGCCTCCTTCATAGCAGCCTTCAGTGCCTCCTTCATAGCAGCCTTCAGTGCCTCCTTCATAGCAGCCTTCAGTGCCTCCTTCATAGCAGCCTTCAGTGCCTCCTTCATAGCATCCTGCAGTGTAACTTCATAGCATCCTTCAGTGCCTCCTTCATAGCATCCTTCAGTGCCTCCTTCATAGCATCCTGCAGTGCCTCCTTCATAGCATCCTGCAGTGCCTCCTTCATAGCATCCTTCAGTGCCTCCTTCATAGCATCCTGCAGTGCCTCCTTCATAGCATCCTGCAGTGCCTCCTTCATAGCATCCTTCAGTGCCTCCTTCATAGCATCCTGCAGTGTTCCTTCATAGCATCCTTCAGTGCCTCCTTCATAGCATCCTGCAGTGTAACTTCATAGCATCCTACAGTGCCTCCTTCATAGCATCCTTCAGTGCCTCCTTCATAGCATCCTGTAGTGTTCCTTCATAGCATCCTTCAGTGCCTCCTTCATAGCCTCCTGCAGTGTTCCTTCATAGCTTCCTGTAGTGCCTCCTTCATAGCATCCTTCAGTGCCTCCTTCATAGCATCCTGCAGTGTAAATTCATAGCATCCTTCAGTGCCTCTTCCATAGCATCCTGCAGTGTAATTTCATAGCATCCTTCAGTGCCTCCTTCATAGCATCCTGCAGTGCCTCCTTCATAGCATCCTGCAGTGCCTCCTTCATAGCATCCTGCAGTGCCTCCTTCATAGCATCCTGCAGTGCCTCCTTCATAGCATCCTGCAGTGTTCCTTCATAGCATCCTGCAGTGCCTCCTTCATAGCATCCTGCAGTGCCTCCTTCATAGCATCCTGCAGTGCCTCCTTCATAGCATCCTGCAGTGCCTCCTTCATAGCATCCTGCAGTGCCTCCTTCATAGCATCCTGCAGTGCCTCCTTCATAGCATCCTGCAGTGTTCCTTCATAGCATCCAGATGTTGCCCTGGGAGGCTGTCATCCTGTGACAATTAAAGCAGGATTAAACCCAAACCCAAAAATGTAATATATTTCACCTTACCAATCCTTAACCCCATCTCGCCGCCACTTCCTGGCCCTTCAAGCGTTTCATGCACAGCAGTTATATGAATACAAATCTCCCAATCATGAGTATGCATCGGGAGCATTCTGGTACTCGCTGGGAGCAGGCAGGGAACAGGACAGTACTGTGTTTACATAGATAAAAAGAGTAGTGGTGCACTAAGTAACTATAGGCAGTCAAAAAAAAATATTCAAAACAGCAAACAAACACCAGCCTATCCAACACCTATAAAGTAATGGAAATATCAGCGGTAAATAAACCCAATGAAGATGAATAACAATTATATCAAATCCACAAGTGCATAAATAAATAAACACTAAAATAAATCAAGCGAAAAGTTCTGTTGAAAAACAACAGACTTACTGGCTAGATCACCAGAAGAAAATAAAGGAAAGAAAGCCTAAAAATTAAAACTAGTGCAGCCATGACATCTAAGAATTGGTAAACTGCAATATAATAAATGTTTTCTTTTGGGTTTAAGACCGCTTTAACAGTAGCCACTGTTACTGAAAAAAATCCGCCACTCTCCCGTCCCCTTCTGCCCTCTCTGCCATTCAGAGAGATTGGATTACTATTCTCCCACAATGTATCTCATTCTGTGAATGGCCACTGGAGATCCTCTCATTCAATTGTTTCTCCTCCATTCACAGACAGTGATGCATTGTGGGAGAATGATTACAGAAGAAATATGTATAGTGTAGAGGCGTGTGGGCGAGTGGCACAACTTTTCTCAGGAGCAGCAGCTGCTGTTAGCTCTCACAATCCTGGAACACAGTCGTTGAGGTGTTGAATCTCTCAGCTGATCCTTGCTGAGCAAGCGGATGACAGGTCTGTGTCTGCTCTGCTGCTGCAGAGAACACACAGAGCTGCTCGCTCTCCTCAATGGGTGGTCGGATGAAAATGGACCGTCTATTCGTTTCCATCCAACCCGATCCAACGGATGGAAGGGGAATTGGATCCTTATCCGTCACTTTTTTGCAGATTGAAGCAGATTGGATGTCGGCTGGTCAGTTTACACCCGCCGCTCCATAGAGGAGAATGGAGGTTCCGATCAGGTCCACCTGAAAAACGGGCATGCGGACCCGATCGGAACATCCATGTGAAAGAGGCCAAAGGGGCTGTTTTTCACAGAACATAAATTAAATCAGACAATAAAGGGAACTGAGAATAATCATTACTGCTGACTTCCTTCTGAAAATGTGTTGTATTAGATGGGGAAGGGACAGAATTTTTCTGTTTTATTATTGTCTATATCCTGGTGAGCAAATTCTATCTGCCCAAGTGAAATGATGGAAATCTCTCACCAGAGCAATTAACCCCTTCACGCTTCAGGGTAAAACAAATCTAAATGCCTAAGCACAATTCTGCAACGTAAAACCGTACATATCATCACAACTACTTTGTACATCCAGGTGCATTATACCTTGATTTTTTCAGGAGAAACTGGGCTTTCCTTTGGTGGTAAATGGTAATGGATAGCTCCTGATTTTTTTGTTATTATCAAAGGAAAACTGGCCCAAAATAGTAAAAAAAAAAAATTATTTTTTTATTTAGCTGTGTGTTTCTTGTTACTACCATAAACTACCACCAAAGAACAACCCAAAATAAATTCTCCAGCTCCTGACGATCGCAGCGATATCATATATGTGTATGTTATTTCTTGTTTGCACCCATAGTACAGCCCAGAAACAATAGTGCACATTTTGTTTTTGTCTTTTTTTTTTTTTTTTTTACCTAAAACACACTGACACTGACACTAACTGACAGTGATACCAATTTTTTTTTTAAATCCTGACTTTTGACCCTGACCTTTGATCTTGACCTTGACCCAAACATTAACCCTGGCACTGAACTAGATCAAACCTTGATGTAGGTATTTTTCTTTATTTTTTCTTTTCTTTTTTAATATTTCTTTATCTTCTTTTTTTTTTAATAAACATTATTTTTTTTCTCTATGCCAGGAGTTAGAGAGATACAATGTATCTCTCTTCTCCATTCATAGAGAGAGAAAAAAGCAAGGGGGCCGGGCTGTACAGTGACTGATCACTGTGATAGCCAATCAGAGGCAAGTTATCAGCAGTTAGCTCTTCTCCACTTTCAAATCCCTGCTCTCTCCCCCCCCACCCAGCACCTCACTCACCGCCCACGAGATTGCCACTCACTTCCAAAACAAGATTGACGCAATCCGTAAGGACATTGTCAACTCACAATCCACCTCTCCACCCAGCCTCCCGCCCTCCCCCAACCCCTCAACCCTCCCCTCCCCTGACCTCATAGTCGCACTATACCCCACTATACCTAACGCCCCGCACATCATCACCTCCCCAACACTCCGCTCCTTCAGCCCAACTACCCCCCGAGGAGGTCTCTAAGGTCTTCACTGAAGCCCGCCTCCCCACCTGCCCCCTGGACCCTATCCCCCCACAGCTCCTCCAGTCACCCCCACCCCTCCATCCCTCGCTCCCTCATCCACATCTTCAATCTCTCCCTCTCCACCGGCACCTTCCCCTCCCCTCCCCTCTAAAGCACGCACACATCACCCCCATACTCAAAAAACCCTCCCTTGACCCCACTAACCTTAACAACCTTAGACCCATCTCCTTGTTGCCCTTCACTTCCAAGCTCCTTGAGCGCCTGGTTTACAATCGCCTAAGCGCCCACCTCACTGATAACAACCTCCTTGACCCCCTACAGTCTGGCTTCCGTCCCCTACACTCCACCGAAACCGCCCTACTTAAAATCATCAATGACCTGCTAACCGCCAAAGCCAATGGCCACTATTCTATCCTCCTGCTCCTCGACCTCTCCGCAGCCTTCGACACTGTTGACCACCCTCTCCTCCTTGCCAAACTGCAATCCCTTGGCATCAAGGACGCTGCTCTCTCCTGGTTCGCCTCCTACCTTTCCCAATGCTCCTTCAGTGTCACCTACAACACTGCCACCTCCCCCTCCCTCTCCCTCTCTGTCGGGGTCCCCCAAGGCTCTGTCCTCAGGCCCCTCCTCTTCTCCATCTATACCTCCTCCCTTGGCAAACTTATTTACTCCCACGGCTTCAATTACCACCTCTATGCCGACGACACCCAAATTTACCTCTCCACCCCCCACCTCACTCCCTCACTCTCTGCCCGCATCGCCCACCTCCTAAACGACATATCAGACTGGATGTCGCTCCATTTCCTCAAACTTAACTTATCCAAAACCGAGCTCCTGGTCTTCCCCCCACCCCGTGCCCCCCCCCCCATCCTCTCCATTACTACTAACAACGCCACCATCTCTCCCACCCCACATGCCAAAGTCCTGGACTCCCACCTCTCCTTCCTACCCCACATCCAACTGCTATCTAGATCTTGCAGGCTCCACCTCCGCAACATCTCCAAGATACGCACATTCCTCACCCCAGACACTACCAAACAACTCGTACACTCCCTCATCATCTCACGCCTGGACTGTTGCAATTCCCTTCTCACTGGCCTACCCAAACGAACGCTATCCCCACTCCAGTCGATCCTAAACTCAGCATCTAGACTCATCCACCTCACCAAGAGCTCCACATCTGCCTCCACCCTCTGCCAATCCCTTCATTGGCTCCCGATTGCCCAACGCATCAAATTCAAACTGCTAACTATGACCTACAAAGCCATTCACAATGCCGCCCCGCACTACATAACTGACCTGATACCCAAATACTACCCTACCCGTGCCCTCCGCTCCTCACAGGACCTACTACTCTCTAGCTCCCTGGTCTCCTCCTCCCACGCCCGATTGCAGGACTTCTCCAGGACTTCCCCCATCCTCTGGAACTCCCTACCCCAATCCATCAGACTGTAACCTACCCTCCTCACCTTCAGGCGCACCCTAAAAACCCTCCTTTTCAGGGAAGCCTACCCCAACCTCACCTAACACCCGACCTCACCTAACAACTAACCTCCTCCACTCCTCCCACCACTCCATCCCCCACAGCCATCTCCTCCTGTACCACCTTCCCCTCCCTCCTAGATTGTAAGATCGAAAGAGCAGGGCCCACGAACCCCTCGTGTAGTGTATTGTTACTGTCTTGTCTCATGTTCTGTCCCCCTTGCAAGAAAAAACTGATCACCTGCCCAGGTCTATAACTGGCTTTTTAAACAGTGAACATGGAGGGCATCACTATGTGAAAAATTCAAAAAAATATATAGAACTATCCAGTTCAACTTTCCAGCCTACCCCAGTCTAATAACGGCTATTGTCGGCAAGGAACATGGATATGTATAACTTATCAACAGAGGGGGATAAGAAAAGCCAGTTCAATCTGCCAGCCAGTTAGCCAACTATCAAAAACCAAATTAACCTATCTAGAAACATGCGTTTAAAAACAGGGGTTTAGTTAGCACACATTTGCAAATACATACGTAAGCCACAGAGCCACGTCACGGCACCCAGATATTCTGTGGTCCTAACTCTATAAATCTAGAGAGTCCTCACAGTGGAGGCACATGCATTTAAATGGATAGAAACAAGGGCAGGTAAACGTGAGGGGGCCCCACCCCTCATAAAAGGTTATGGGAGCGCACCTGACACCCAGCATATAGCACAACGGCAGCTAGGGAGTCCAGTGCACCCACTGAACCTGTCCCCCTTGCTACTGTACAGTGCTGAGCATACCCTTTGGCGCTATATAAATACTTTATAATAATAATAATTTCCTGTTTACACTGTGATTAGCTGTGATTGGACACAGCTGATCACATGACAAAAGGCCACTCTGATTGGCCCTTTACCTCGATTTGTGATCAGCTGTGTCTGAAGGCAGCAAACACAGATCGTGCCCGGTGCGCCCCCCATGTGTGTGTGCGTGGGGGGGTTGTCTTCTGGGAGGATGTCCATAGATGCCCTCCCAGAAATAGCCGACTGCGCTGTAGCTGTAGCCATCTTTTGGCTATATCACGGTCGGCAAGTGGTTAAGGTAAAACAAAAAGGCAAAAAAAATATTTCTCCTTTTACATGAAGGTCAGGTCAATATAATCCAGCAGTTTTGTCACCTGTGCTGCAGGATCCCCCCAGCCCCCCTTATACTTACCCAATCCCGATCCAGCAATGTGCACGAGAGCAGTGGCTCTTGCCGCTATCTTCCTCCTCACTGGGTAGATTGATAGCTAATCCCATGGCTCCCGCTGCTGTCAATCAAATGCTGTGATGAGCTAGTGGGGGCGGGGCCGAGCCACCCAGTCTGTGTTAATAGACACAAACAGGGCGGCATGGGAGCAAGCATGCACAAGTGCCCCCAGAACAAGCGACTTGCTATGGGGGCTCTTGCTAAAAAGGAGGAGCCAGGAGTACCTGGGGACCCCAGAAGAGGTGGGTCGCAGCTGCTTTGTAAAAAACCACAACACAAAGCAGGTAAGTATAACATGTTTATTATTTTAATTAAAAAAACAACATTTAATGTCACTTTAATTTTGTGTATTGGATGATATTATTGGAAGATTATTTTATGAAATGATGAATTGATTCTTTAAAGGGGCAGTGCACTGTTTATGATGTTATTATACAATGATTTACTGATTTTTAAACTTCACACTGGGTGTTTCATTAAATAATTGTTTATTGAAAAAGTTTTCAATTGCTTTCATCCAAAAACAGATATGTTTGCAATACCATAACAAGAAACACGAAAAAATATAGATCGATTCATGAATTTGCGTGCGATCCTTGTGCAGGGGCCATGCTAATCTTTTCTGTATCGTTCCAAGTTTAGTATTTGTCCTGCCAAAGCGAGGACCACGCTTGCGGTTTAGGTGCTGGAGGAAGGCACAGGTGCACCATCAAGCCACGGCAGCCAGTAAAACTGAGAGGCTGAAAGCTGCTGTGACGGGATGGTGCACCGAGTCCTACTAATGATTACACCCCGGTCATATCGGGTGCGACTTGGCATGCGATATGCATGCCATGCAACTTGCAAATCATATGCCAAGGTGCACCCTATTGTCCGCAATAACAGCAGTCAAAACGGTGCGGTTCTGACTTGGTCGGAGCCGCACTGATTTCTAAAGTAGCAAATGTATTACTTTTGGTGCGATTTGCATAGACATCTGTGTCAGATGTCTTACAAATCGCACCTGAAATCGGCATGTCCCCCGACTTTGAAATCGTGCAACTTGACTGTAAGTCGCACAATTTTAAAGTCAGGCTTGATGTGACCGGGGGGGTTAAGGCAGTATGTACCCAGGTGCAAATGCTAGGAATGCAAGCAGTCTGTGCTCTGGGTATGTTAGCAGCACTGTAGCAGCTTTCAGTCTCTCATAGAGTTCTATAGGCTTCCTGAAGCAGGGCTGGATGGTGAGCTTGAGCCTTCCTCCCACACCTAAACGCTAGTCTCATGCACTATGGCTAGACGCCCAGTGTGCATGAAGCCTAAAATGTTGGTCCTAAATAAATAAAGGCAAATGGTTTACCTGGCTCAACTGACTTGAGTACTCTGCTAGGCCAGGAATGGGGGTCTGGTCCAGCTTCTCCATCATGGTGAACATCTGGTGAAGCTGTGTTGCATACTCTTTGTCACTCTTGGCTCTTTGTATCATCCACTTTCTCAGTGATTCCATCAACTTCAACTCAGAGTCTTGCAGGCGTAGCAATGCTTGGTTCCCATTGGGACAACTGAACTCCGTTGCAAACCCCATGATTCTCAATGTGCAGGCCACTTCTGAAGCACCTTCTGTGATTTTCTGTAACTGAGAAGAACAAATAGGGTTATTAAATAATAGACTTATATAATAATATTAGAGCTAATAATAGGCACAGTGCCTTACACCTACAGGATACATTACATTTATTATGGTTGACAGAGTTGCACCTTCATAATATTGGATGGGCTTCTAGAAGTCCTTCTGCAAATGGTACTAAATAAAGGTAATGACATGCACAGAATCTGGATGCCTCATAAAAGAAGATAGTTCTACATTGATTCAAAATTCAAAACAGCAATAATTTTGTGAAAGACACAGTATAAAAGGTTTGTAAAATCTGACGTCTTAAGTGGATCATGCTTTGCTGGGTTTTTTGCCTTCCTCTGGATCAACTGTTGGTATAGGATTATCATTTTTTTTTAAATGGTTGAACTGAATGGACTTTTGTATTTTTTCAGCCAGACTAACTATGTAACTAAGTAGGAACTCACTTTTCCCTAATCATAGATATATTGGATAAATCATTGCTGGGGAAGTTATACATGTCACTACTACAAAAAAGGTGTCCATGTCGCCTACTAATATAAAGTACACCTGTCACAAACCTGGGCAATTCAAAATGAGCGTATAATAAAATATGTATTAGTAGAGGTTACTTTCAGTTAAAGCCGCACGTCAAAACGTTCAGTTGATCCAGAGAATCTTGGTTCCACCTCTGCAATTGGCCAGTCCCACATGGGCAAGCTCACCTAAAACCCCCCTCTTCCTCCCATGATAACAATAAAACAAAAGAGCTAACCGCCCCTCCTCACTGCCCCTAACCCAGGGTTCGGAGGGGCAATATTATAACATTTCAAATGTTCCACATTATGCTATGCAGTTTTTTTGGTCCATATATGCCAAGAAACCATTAATTACCTCTCACAGAGGTTTTATTAAGGTTGTGCAAACACTTGCCAGACAGCATAGGGAGTTTTATGTTATGGGAAGCACCCCTACCAACAAAGTGCTCCCTAACTTTTGATTATATATGTGCCTCCCCACCCCCTCTGTTTCTCTGTTTTTGGAAGGACAAATGTCATGCTATGGTCTTCTGTATATGTGACTCTGACATATGACCTGAAACACTGGAATTGTTGTCCTATTGTACGTTGCACAATGTCTTAAATTTAAAAAATAAAAACAAATGAAGGGCTAAACCTATAATTTTTAGGAAGACTTCTAAGGGAGCTGATACCAGGCTACTGTCACTCTCTACTATTTCCCTTCTTTATACTGTATATACAGCGGGTAAAATAAGTATTGAACACGTCACCAAATTTTTCAATAAATACATTTCTAAAGGTGCCATTGACATGAAATGTTCACCACATGTTGGTAACAACCCATGCAATCCATACATACAGAAAACCAAAACAAATAAGTTCAGAAATTAAGTTATGTGTAATAAAATGGAATGACACAGGGAAAAAGTATTGAACACACGAAGAAAGGTAGGTGCAAAAAGGCATGGAAAGCCAGGACACCAGCTGAACTCTATCAGTGATAGCAAGCAATCCAGTCCCTTGTCAGTGCAAATTAATATCAGCTGGTTCAGTCTCAACTGATGGCCTATAAAAAAGGTGTCTCATTACCAAGGTGTCACACAAAAAGCAAAGAGCTCTCTCAAGACCTTCGCAACCCTATTGTTGCAAAACATACTGATGGCATTGGTAACAGAAGGATTTCTAAACTTCTGAATGCTCCAGTGAGCACTGTTGGGGCCATAATCCAAAAGTGGAAAGAACATCATTTCACCATAAACCAGCCACGGCCAGGTGCTCCTCGCAAGATTTCTGACAGAAGTGAAAAGAATTATCAGAAGAGTTGTCCAAGAGCCAAGGACCACTTGTGGAAAGCTTCAGAAAGACCTGGAATTAGCAGGTGCATTTGTTTCAAAGAAAATGCACTCAACCCCCATGGCCTGTATGCATGCTCACCACGCAAGACTCCGTTGCTGAAGAAAAAGCATGTTGAAGCTCTTTTAAAGTTTGCTGCACAACATTTAGACAAAGCTGTGAAATACTGGGAGAATATAATCTAGTCAGATAAGACCAAAATTGAAATCTTTGGATGCCACAATACACACCATGTTTGAAGCTCAAGTTGCACTGCACATCACCCCAAAAACACCAGGATGATGAAGATGAAACGAGGGTGGACATTTCATCAAGACAATGATCCCAAACACAAAGCCAAGTAAACTCTCAATTGTATTGAAAAGAAGGAAAATAATGGTGCTAGAATGGCCCAGCCAATCACCTGACTTGAATCCATTAGAAAATCTATAGAAAGAACTAAAGATCATAGTTCATAGAAGAGGCCCACAGAACCTTCAATATTTGAGCAATGATGCGACTAGTTTCTCCAAACAGGAGGCATCTTGAAGCTGTCTTTACCAACAAAGGATTTTGTACGAAGTATTAAATAAATTTCAGTTAGCGTGTTCAATACTTTTTCCCTGTGTCATTTAATTTTATTACACATAACTTAATTTCTGAACTTATTTGTTTTGGTTTCTTTGTGTTTATGGATTGCATGGGTTATTACCGACATGTGGTGAAAATTTAATGTCAATAGCACCTGTTGAAATATATTTACTGAGAAAAATTATGACATACTTATCTTACCCGCTGTATGTGTGTATACATATATATATATATATATAATATATATATATATATATATATATATATATATATAAACACATATACACTATATTGCCAAAAGTATTGGGACACCCCTCCAGATCATTGGATTCAGGTGTTCCAATCACTTCCGTGGTCAAAGAGGTAAAAAATCAAGCACCTAGGCACACAGACTGCTTCTACAAACATTTATGAAAGAATGGGTCGCTCTCAAGAGCTCAATGAATTCAAGCGTGGTACTGTGATAGGTTTCCTCCTCTGCAATAAGTCCATCCATAATATTTCCTTGCTACTAAATATTCCACATTCAGCTGTTAGTGGTATTATAACAAAGTGGAAGCAACTGGGAACAACCAGCTCAGCCACGAAGTGGTAGGCCACATAAAATTACATAGTGGGGCAGCACATGCTGAAGCACACAGTGTATCAAAATAGTGTTAATTCATGCGCTGCCAAATAATAAAACAACAAAATAAAAATACCTCAACTCAGCTGTCGCAATCAATAGTTGTGGCTGTTCAATACAAACAAAGATATAAGCAAAAAGAAAAATGTGTTGCGCTGCTACTAGTGTATGTATTAAAGATAATCACCATCACAAATGCTCTAAAAGGTGCAAAATATAAATGCTTTACTCCATAAATATAAATTTGTTAGTCCATAAATATATAATACAGTTTATAGTGTGTCCAACATAATGAGTATGTGTAAGTCCTCAAATTGCCAAAAAAATGCAACTTGTGATCCTCCTGCTGGAGATTGTGCCCTCTTCCCCAATGCTATCAAATGCATCACCACAATCGTGTGTCTGAAATGAACCCTCACCTTCCCATATGGACCTATTTAGTTAAAACAAGTCAGGAATGCTTTCTCTCCATCTCTGGGGGATCGGTTCAGATGTGTTCATATGGTCTCTAATCTCTCTCTTCCACTGCACACTGAATCTCCTGCTGCTGCAGATCTGTCAGATGGGACTCAGAACACAAAAGGCAGCCACCATGGTGTAGTACATTAAAATACCAAATGATTTTTATTAAAATAACACTCACATTAAAGCTGATCATATATTGCTAAGAAGTACAAGGTATCTCTATCACCGAGCAGTCCGTGGTATCTCCGACTCTTCACCCAAGCTCCTCCCCTGTGCAGAAGTCGCCAACTGTCTGCAGAGTCAATAGTTAAAGACCTCCAAACTTCGTGTGGTCTTCAGATTAACACAACAACAGTTCGTACAGAGCTTCATGGAATGGGTTTCCATGGCCGAGCAGCTGCATCCAAGCCTTACATCACCAAGTGCAATGCAAAGTGTCTGATGCACTGGTGTAAAGCACATCACCACTGAACTCTAGAGTAGTGGAGACGTGTTCTCTGTAGTGACAAATCACACTTCTCTGTCTGGCAATCCGATGGATGTGTCTGGGTTTGGCAGTTGCCAGGAGAACGATACTTGTCAGACTGCATTGTTTCAAGTGTAAAGTTTGGTGGAGGGGGGATTATGGTGTGGGGTTGTTATGGTCAGGGGTTGGACTTGGCCCCTTAGTTCCAGTGAACGGAACTCTTAAGGCGTCAGCATACCAAGACATTTTGGACAATTTGATGCTCCAAACTTTGTGGGAACAGTTTGGGGATGGCCCCTTCCTATTCCAACATGACTGCACACCAGTACACAAAGCAAGGTCCATAAAGACATGAATGAGTGAGTTTGGGGTGGAGGAACTTGACTGGCCTGCACAGAGTCCTGACTTCAACCCAAAAGTACACCTTCGGGATGAATTAGAGTGGAGACTGTGATCCAGGCCTTCTCATCCGACATCAGTGCCTGACCTCACAAATGTGCTTCTGGAAGAATGGTCCAACCTTCCCATAGACACCCTCCTAAACCTTGTGGACGGCCTTCCCAGAAGAGGTGAAGCTGTTATAGCTGCAAAGGGCGGGCCAACTCCATACTGAATCCTATAGACTAAGATTGGGATGCCTTTAAAGTTCATGTGTGTGTAAAGACAGGCGTCCCAATACTTTCAACATTTTAGTGTATATTTGTATGTGTGTGTGTATATGTATATGTATATATATATATATATATATATATTTATACGCACAAGGGCTGGCAATTAAATTTTGTGTTACCAAGACAACTGCTGTTCAATGCCATGCCATGAAAATTACTTCCATGGGGTTCAGATTTGATATCTTCCGAATCCCAAACATTTTGACCTATTTGGCCAAACTACCTATGAATCGCACAACAGCGTATTTGAGCAACACTATTCAAAACATGCATTGGTGTGACAGTAACACATCACTGCCTGTTTAAAAACACCCTAAATTGGTGTAGAGGTTAAATACTGTATATCAAAAACCAAAACTTTTGTTCCTTTTTGGATAGAGTAAGGAATGGTCAAAACCCATGCCATTTTAAACTTTTGTCCTGTAGACACAACAGGAAGTGAGAGGGAAAACTCCTTTCACACAGTTGTCACTAGAACAAGTATTCCCACTAGAATATTTCCCCTGTGTTCCTGTTCTGGTTGAAACTCAAAATTTTAGATTTTCCCTCACAACTAGTCCAAGTGGCAATGGCTAACAAAACAAATAGCAAGAGGGAATCTGTCTAGTAGGGGCACCAACAGCAATACAAACTTCTTAGGGGTTTAACCCTTACCAAAAACAAAGAAACTGATTTTATAGGAATAGTTGGAATAGGAATTGAATACCGAGGTGCAAAATTGGAAATTATTACAACTTCTTGTTCATTCAACATATTACTCACATTTTTTTTCTCTCCAGTACTAATTTAGCCTGGTAGGATTACAAATAAATAATCTCAAAACTGCTGGTTCTAAGAGACACTAAAGAGAATGCTGTGTAACCTGCTTGAGAGGTTTTCATGACATCTAAATGTAGCATCTAACCTACATTGTTGTTCAAAGGGCGGTTGGAATCTTTGCCTCAAGTCCAGCACCAGATTTAGTATAACATATGTGAGGCAACATAGAAGAATGTACAGTCCATTTATCTTCATGGTTTCAATTTTTGCTTGGCAGAGAAGAGGTGAGGTGAACACCGTGGGGTTTATTTACTAAAGCTGGAGAGTCCAAAATCAGAGTCCCTTCTGCATAGAAACCAATCAGCTTCTAACCTCAGCTTGTTCAATGAAGCTTTGGCAATGAAACCTGGAAGCTGATTGGTTTCTATGCAGAAGGAAGTCTGATTTTGGACTCTCCAGCTTTAGTAAATAAACCCCCTAGGGTCTACATTTAATAAAGCCAGACACCAAGCTATGATATGCAGTAAACCGTAGGAAGCAGTAATAGTAAAATGATACACATCAACAAGGAACACTAATTGTTGTGATGGGTTAGTCCATTAAAAACATTGTTTTACATTAAATAATTGCACTCTGTTAATGCAATTTTTGTTACTATACACAGATAAAATGAAAAGTCCATTGTTTCAAAAAATCATGGCTTCTTTTGGTTTTCAGATACAGTATCATTGCCATGTACTATATGACTCATACAGGCAAAGATACTATGAGTTAGCACATCTGTATAGAACATGTGCAGAATATTTGCAAAACAATTCCCTTCCATAACAAAAAAACTCCATTTTTAGAAAAGAGGGTATGTTTTCAATGGTGGTGGATGCAGGATAGTACCCAGCATCCTTATTATTTCAGGCAGCATTAGGCCACACTTTCCTCTCCATGGGAGAGCCATTGAAGTGATATAGTGCCAGGTACCACATTAATGTGCTAATAACTGTGTGGCTCATTAAACCCTTTCAAGTATGGCCATTGGAGAATAGCAAGCGTTGAAAATATCTCACAACCCCTGATCTAATAGCTCATTATGTATATTTGGATGCTTATTTAAAAGCTCTTCGGGCAAAGGAAAACAGTGGTGCAGCTCATAGTAACTTTAGATATTCCAATTCCAAAAAAGTTGAGATGCTGTGTAAAATCTAGATAAATACATAATGCAATAACTTGCAAATCTCATGAAACCCTGTTTTATTTACAATGGAAAATAGAAAACATATCAATGTTTAAACTGGGAATATCTATCATTGCAGAAAAAAGTAAGATCATTTGGAAACTGATTGCAACAACACATCTCATAAAAATGGAACAAGGCAACAAAAAGTTGGCAAAGTAAGTAATACTAACAAGGAAGAGCTGTAAGAACATTTTGCAACTAATTAGATTAATTGGAAACAGGTCAGTAACATGAATGTGTATAAAAAGATCATCTTAGAGAGTCAGAGTGTCGGCCAATGGGCCGAGGTTCACCAGTCTGTGAAAAGCTGCATCTAAAAATTATCAAACAATTTGAGAATAATGTTCATCAATGTAACATTGCAAAGACTTTAAATATATGATCATCTACAGTACATATCATCAAAATATTCTGAGAATCTGGAGAAATCTCTGTGCATGAGAGACAAGGCCAAAATGCAATATTGGATGCTCCTGATCTTCAGAATCTCAGACAGCCCTGTATTAAAAACAGGCATGATTCTGTGATGGACACCAGTGCATGGGCTCAGGAGAACGTCCAAAAATCACTGTCTGTGATAACAGTTTGCAGTGCCATCCAAAAATCCTAGTTAAAGATCTATCATTCAAAAAGAAGCCATGCCTGAAGAAGATCCTGAAATGCCACCGCCTTCTCTTTTAAAATGGTCTTTTGAAAAGTGGAAAACTTTTTTCTGCGGTCAGAAACAATTGAGTACTGTCCGTGATACTTTTTATATTTGCACTAACATACAATTTTGAGGACAAGCTTTCGGGGTATGTCACCTTCTTCAAAGTCCAAACAGTACTATTACAAAGTTTAAGCAGAATGTTAGAAGGGATGAAAAAAAAAAAAAAAAAGGCTACAGATAAGATACAGCAAAAGGAGTGGGGGAGGGGGGGATACTACACTCACACAGAGGGGGTCAAGCTAGCTAATAGTCATAAAACTGTTGGATAATGATTGAGGAATCCCATGTCCAAATTAAGGCCGTTATCTCTTGTGTCAAATAGAATTATCATTCTTAGTTCAAAAGTTTTTCTTTCCTGAATGGATTTGAATTTTCCTTTCAGAACCACAAATACACTGCTGAGGATGTTAAACAGCTCATTGAATTCATACTTACATACAACTACTTTGTTTTCAATAAAGACATCTATCTTCAATGTATGGGCACTGCGATGGGAAATAAAATGGCAGCCCAATATGCCAATTTATTTATGGCTCACCTGGAGGAAAGATTCCTGAACAGCATGGAACAAAAACCATACAGATACTATCGCTATATTGATGATATTTTCATCATATGGACAGAAGGTGAAGAAAACCTAAAACAATTTTACTCATTGATCAACACTTTTCATCTATCAATCAAACTAAAAATGGAATACTCAAACACACACGTCAACTTCCTAGACACCACAATATACATCAGGGATGATACGCTTCACACCTCAATATACAGGAAACCCACTGACAGATGCAACTACCTCCACAGTTCCAGCTTACACCCCCAACACACGAAACGTGCCATCATACACAGTCAGGCCATTAGATACCACCGAATATTTTCTGACCCAAGAGACAGAGATAAACATCTCGGGACACTAGCGGACTCCTTCCATAAGAAAGGTTACAAGGACAAAACTATCAACACTGGCATAAACACAGCCTTGAGAACCCAAAGAGAAAATCTACTTCAGTACAAGGAGAAAAAAAAACAAACAACCGTGTACCTCTAGTAACCGCATACAACCCAGCACTAGAAGGGATAAGAAAAATAATCAAAGATTTACAACCCATCATAACAGAGGATGGAACTCTGAAAGAAATATTCCAGCAACCCCCAATACTGGCCTTCAGACAACCCCCCAACCTCAGAAATAAACTGATCAGTAGGAAACTTCCTTCTGATTATGAGGTCACAAATAATGGAAGCACACCCTGCAATAAGAAACGCTGCAAGCTGTGCAACCAAATCAATCCATCAAAAAGTGTCAGACACTCAAAAGGGATCTTTAATATCTCCCGATCATACAGCTGCACCTCCAGTGATGTTGTGTACCTTATCCAGTGCAGAAAATGCAGCAAAGGATCTTATGTTGGCGAAACAGGACAGAAGTTGCAAACAAGGATGAATTTGCACAGACATACCATCAAGGAACATAAAGAAGATGACCTCTGCACACCTGTAGGACACCATTTCACACAACCAGGCCACACAATGGGAGACCTCAATGTTTTAGCTCTGAAAGGAAAATTCAAATCCATTCAGGAAAGAAAAACTTTTGAACTAAGAATGATAATTCTTTTTGACACAAGAGATAACGGCCTTAATTTGGACATCGGATTCCTCAATCAATATCCAACAGTTTTATGACTATTAGCTAGCTTGACCCCCTCTGTGTGAGTTTAATATCCTCCCACCCTCTTTTTGCTGTATCTTATCTGTAGCCTTTTTTTTTTTTTTTTTCATCCCTTCTAACATTCTGCTTAAACTTTGTGATTTGTAATAGTACTGCTTGGACTTTGAAGAAGGGGACATACCCCGAAAGCTTGTTCTCAAAATTGTATGTTAGTGCAAATAAAGAAAGTATCACGGACAGTACTCAATTGTTTCTGTCGCAAATGCACTAATACGGCTACAATCACCTCGAGCTTCTGTGGTCAGACAAATCGAAATTTGACATTCTTTTTGGCATCCATGGGCACCACGTCCTCTGGACTAAAGAGGATAGGGACCTTGCAGCTTGTTATCAGCGCTCAGTTCAAAAACCTGCAACACTGATGGTATGGGGGTACATTAGTGCATACTATATGGAATGGACAGCTTGCACATCTGGACCGGCCCCATCAATGTTGAAAGGTCTAGCTCCAGCTCTGGGTTTTAGAGCAGCATATACTCAGACAAGAATGGGACAACATTTCCTTACCCAAAACCCCAGCAGCTGGTCTCTCAAGTTCCCAGATGTGTAGAGACTGTTGTTAAAAGAAGAGAAAACATGGCCCTGTCCCAACTTTTTTGGAGTTGGGGTTGTACTTTGCCAGCTTTCTGTTGCCCTGTCCCAAATTTTTCAAGACGTGTTGCTGCCATCAAATTTCAAAATTACCTTATTTTGTTTGGTGTTTTTGTTGTGTAAGAACAGAGGAACAGAGGAAAAGAAGTCTTCATTCAATCCATACATTCCCAGAGAGTCAAGGTCATACCAGTGTACAGCACTGCACGTTTGTCCCTACCTGAGGTGATAGCGCACTCTACAAGGACACTTTCCACTTTCTGGGAGTATTCTTCTAAATCAACCTCTTTCTCAACCTTCTTAACTTGGAAGAACCATTGAAATACATTTCAGGTCTCAGGGAACCCCTGCTAATAATTAAAATATCTACAGCTCACACATTAGTGTGAACTGTAAGTTGTGAGTATAGGAATAAAAAGCTAAAAAATGTGGTGTACTTGGAGTGGTGAGACAAACAATAATGATGGCCAGAAAAGAAATGTAGACTATAAAAATTGTACTGCTTCCTCACATTGGTGGTTAGTGGAAAAGTGCCCTTTTTTACATTGGTGGTCAGTAAAATGCTCCCTTACACTGATGGTCAGTGAACGGATATGCTGCATTGGTGGTCCATGGAGAATGCCTCACTTAGATTGGTGGTCCACAAGGAATGCCCCTTACATTGGCGGTTCATGGGAAGTGAGAATGCCACAGTTTACAAAAAGCTGAAAAAAATCATTGTTGTCAGTGGTTACTTATCTGAGAGGTAGAAATTGCTCATTGATCAAGGAACCCCTAAAAACCTCTGGAGCAGTGGTGGCGAACTATGGCACGCGTGCTGCAGTGGACACACAGAGCCCTTTCTGTTGGCACGCGAGCCAAGTCGCCCCAGCAGCCGAGCATTGGATAACAGTGCACATAGGGGCCATGCGTATGCTCGGACAGGAGTAGCGGCGCCAAGCGATGACGTCACAAGCCGCGCCTCATTAGTCATGATTTGTCCAAACTTTCACATGGCTGGTCATGCGATGCCAAGGATTAATATATTGCACTGGCTGTGAGTTTTAATACATTTGTTTTTATTAACACACGATTGTAGCTTGTGCTGGTGGTCAGTGGAACTTTGCCTCCTTACCATAGAACCATAAGAACACTGGTTGAGAAAGGCTGTTCTAAAGCATTGTCAATACGATCTGCAAGGCAACATGGTTGTTTTGAAATACTTTTATGTCTCATTGTGGTGAGCCTACTTCTACTTCTTTAAGCACTTTTGAATTTGAAAAGAGAGTGTTGACAAATGTAATGCATATGAAGTAAAGTAGTTCTTTCTGGCAACCCACTGAATCTCGGATAGATATTTACTATAATGTGTACTGCCATGAGATATTCAGGAAAAAAAGCAAAGCTGTAAACAAATACTGTACATGTCATAATTTTCTATTCCTGACTTACAGTATCTCCAGCATGAAAGTGTAGCGGCTAGATACAGAACAGGGATAAGCTGAGCAGACTGTAATTTATGGTATGAGCTTGGGGCTGGAACCCACCAATGAGGGATATATTATGGAGATAAGTCAGTAAAGGAAAGTTATGGTGTGTATTTGTCTTCAATTTTCCATTTTTCCTAGTAGAATGAGTATAGAGTAGAATAAATCAGAACCTCTATCTTTTTTTTATTGTTCTATTTAACTCTTGTCCCAGTGACAGATGAAGGACAGTATGTCAGGTAAAATCTCCCCAATAGAGACACAGCCAGTAAAATATGAGAGAGGTTCTAATCTAACCCTTTACTACATGTCCAAAATGAAAACTTTGCCTGGAGTGTCTCACTTGTCTTGTACTGTCTGTATGTTTTGTGAACACTAGCTGTATTTCTACTCTGATGAAACCATTGGATTTTGTATTTTCATTTCTTTCTTTCTACAACTCATTAGGAGAGCTCTCTGTTTTATAAAGCCTTTTAGCCAAAGCAACTTTAATATGTGCATCACCCAACAATGCATAATGACTATAAACACCCACATACCATGCTCATTTCTGGAATCCCATAAAGTCTTATCACAATGGTCTAGTGTTTCATGGAACTGGCCGTCATTTATGAGTGTGTGATAGCGCATTGAACTGTATAGAACATGAATGGGCCTGGCTGTATGCGTGGCAAGTGGGCTTTCTGAAATCCTGGTCTTTCATCTGAAACAATGACGAATCCCACATAGATAGGAAGTCAAATGTGTTTTTAAGACATTTAAGAACTTTGACAGACAACAAACTACTCCCATAAGACCACTTTCAGAAAAGAAAATTTACAGTTTTTGCATAGTCAAAACACTTTCTAAGCTGTGGGTGGTAATGGGAAGGGTTGGAATCCCTGTCAAATGTTTATTGCCATTTATGTCCCAGCTAGGTAGATTCACCATCTTTATTAGTCCTGTTGGCTATTCTAGTCAATGTTTCAAGGCCACTGTCTCTTTATCAAGCCAGAAGGAGGGCACAGGGGAGTGCTGTATTTATACAGCTGTCCAATGCCACCTATAATATAAAAACAGAACTTCCCTGTGCCCTTCTCCTGGCTTGAGAAAGAGCCGTTAGCCTCAAAACATATATACTAATATTTATAGGTAAAGTTGATCCAAGGAATATCTGATTGCCTCTCGGAGGATCAGGAAGGAATTTTTTCCCCTGTTGAAGCAAACTGAATAAAGCTTTATTGTTTTTTTTGCCTTCCTCTGGATCATCTGTGGGTATAGGATTGTGTATATAGGATTGTATAATTTTTTTTCCCTTTTAATGGTTGAACTAGATGGACGTGTGTCTTTTTTTCAACCAGACTAACTATGTAACTATGGCACTTCCATTTTGTCATTACCTGTCCCCATCTATGCCCCACAGGCCTATGTGCTGCTTCCTACTTCTTCCAGAGGCTGCCTGGTTACACTGGCCACCCAACCTCACCCCCACAGTGGTGGAGCTCTCCTGGGATCCTGAAATTCTACCACAAGCTGCAGGAGTACATAGTTACATAGTTAGTCTGGCTGAAAAAAGACAAAAGTCCATCCAGTTCAAGCATTAAAATAATTTTAAAAAAAGTTATAATCTTATACCCACAGTTGATCCAGAGGAAGGCAAAAAAAAAACAGCAAAGCATGATCCAATTTGCTCCTGCAGGGAGAAAACATTCCTTCCTGATCCCCCAAGAGGCAATCGGATATTCCCTGGATCAACTTTACCTATAAATGTTAGTATCCAGTTATATTCTGTGTGTCTAAGAAATAATCCAGGACTTTTTTAAAGCAATCCACTGAGCTGGCCAGAACCAACTCTTGAGGGAGTCTATTCCACATTTTCACAGCTCTCACTGTTAAGAAACCTTTCCGTGTTTGGAGATTAAATTTCTTTTCCTCCCGACGTAAAGAGTGCCCCCTTGTCCTCTGTGATGACCTCAGGGTGAATAGCTCTACACCGAGTTCACTATATGAACCACTGATGTATTTATACATGTTGATCGTATCCCCCTTAATCTCCTCTTCTCAAGAGAGAATACATTCAGTTCCTCTAATCTTTCCTCATAGCTGAGCTCCTCCATGCCTCTTATCAGTTTTGTTGCCCTTCTCTGTACTTCCTCCAGTTCCCCAATGTTCTTTTTGTGAATTGGTGCCCAAAACTGAACTGCATATTCCAGAGGTCTTACTAATGATTTGTACCGGGGGGTAAAATTATATATCTCTCCCTGGAGTTTATACCTCTTTTAATACAAGTGTACCTGTGACTGGCACCTTAGCATGCCATGTGGATGCCTACACAATTTCAGTGATTTGCCAATTTTGTGTGCTGCGTCCATTCTTCCATCTTACTGCACTAAATCAGGCGCCCCCTTGCTGTTTCTATGATTACTACAGTCAACATCAGGACCCCTAAAAGGGTATGCATATTCACAGCTCTCCAGCTGAGAACTAACGATAAGCTCTTTTGATTTTACTAAATGTGAGTTGTTAATTGTCTTTTTCCAATAAATGTCACATTATGTGCTACACGTAGTCTGTGCACTCTGCTCTTGTTTGCTTTCATAATATAAAATAAATACAAAATCCAAAAGGGGAAGCTGGCACCTTCTGTAGCAGGTCACAGCAGGTATGCATACCCAGGAACTCAAGGGTGGAAATTTCATCAATTTCAGAATTTGTCAGGTTTTTGCAGCAGAATCCCACCTCCGCCACAAAAATATATTTACAAAGTGTTTCTCTAAGTCATCATTACAGTCCCTTCCTCTTGTCCTCTGGTGGCATGGGCAATTCAACACTACAAAAGGTGCTCAGATAATGACATGTGGGTGCCGTTCAGTGCAGTATTATTCTGATCCCTGGGCATGACAGTCAGGGCCGTAAATAAGGGGGTACCACCAGTCCTGCTGTATGGGGCCCAGGCCAGCAGGGGGACCCAGGCCGCTGGATGAATTGGATGTGGGCAGGGATTGTGATCGGTAGGGCAGGGTGGCAATTACTGGAACCGATCCCCTGTATGGCTCTCTCTGCAGCAGCAGAAAGCTGGCTACTTCTCCTCTCCCTCCTGCTGGCTTTCAGCTGCTGCAGAGAGAGCCATACAGGGGTTTGGTTCCAGTAATTGCACCCCCCCCCGCCCTGCCACACCCATCACCCTCCCTGTCCACCTTACATTTCCCCCTGCTGCTCAGGCCCCCCTGTGTGCCCTCACCCCCACAGTGCTCCTGGCTTCCCTCCTCTCCTCTGATATTGCATATCTAATTTTTACAATATAACACAGCTTGGCCCCACCCCCTATCTCTTCTCAATGGCTTTGATTGACAGCAGCGGAAGCCATAAGGGACTGGGGGGGGGAGTTGCATGCAGAAGGTTTTTTACCTTAATGCAGAGACCAGTTTGGTTTGGAGGAACTTCAAAAGACCCATGCAAAGCCCTGACCTCAACCTTTGGAATGAAATGGAATATTGATTGAGAGCCAGGTCTTTAAGGTCTTTTTGTCCAACATCAGTACCTGACTGTTATAGCCATATGTACAGAACTTGGAGCGCCACTCAAACTTCCCTGCAATCCGAAGTACAGGTCGAGTTCTGACGTTCACACAAGCTCATCCAGGATAACAGAAATCGAAGACAGAAGGTGGAACCGCCACACACTGGAACCCCGCCGCTATATTCAAAGGTAAAGTAACGGCTTCAAACAAAACTCCTCCTAGCTATGCTCCTGTGGCATTTCACTCTTCCTACAAGGCTTAATCAATGTTAGACCTGAGGCAGTTAACCAGTCTTTACCTTTCTATATAGTGGCTGGGTTCCGATGAGCTGCATTTCCATCTTCTGTCTTCCAATCAGTACCTGACCCCACAAATGCTCATTCGGCTGAATGGGACCACAGACTCCCTCCAAAGTCTTGTTGAAAGCCTTCCCAGAAAAGTGGAGAAGAGACTGTTATAGTCATGGCTGTTAAAATGGGATGTCCCTCAAGCTCATATGGGTGTGATGGTCAGGTGTCCACAAACTTTTGACCATATATAGGGGAATTCATAAAGAGTGTCTAAGACACTCCTAAAATTCTGATGTGCCTCCACACAACAAATGTTGGTATGGACGATAGACTTGTGTGCTTGTTGTAAAGAGGTACAAAAATCTGGGGCATGCAATGCATGTTGAGGTGCCTATACCTGCTATTAACTATAGTATCTCCTAGTTTGTAAGCTCCAAGGAGCAGGGCCCTCAAATCCCTCTTATATTGAACTGTATTTTTGCTGTATTGTCTCCCACTATAATGTACAACGCTGAGCAAACCGTTGGCGCTATATAAATCCTGTATAATAATAATAGTATCTGACCACCGCCTGCTGTCAATCACAAGGAGACAGCAGATTTATTTATTACAGGTACTTATATATTGCGATCAGTTTACTCAGCGCTTTACATATATATTGTATATTCACATTGGTCCCTGCCCTCAAGGAGCATACAATTTAAAGTCCCTAACTCACATTCATACATACACATTCTAGGGCAATTTAGACAGGAGCCAGTTCACCTAGAAGCATGTATTTGGAGTGTGGGAGGAAACCAGAGTACCCTGAGGAAACCCACACAGGCCACACAAACTCCAGCCAGCTGGTGCCATGGTTGGGATTTGAACCAACAACCCTAGTATTGCTAGGTGGAAGTGCTACCCACTTAGCCACTGTGCTGCCCATAGGGAACTAATGTTTCAGCTTCCCCTTCAGGCTCTTCCCACTGCCATTAAAAAAAAACATTACCAAGGATATCAATAATGAAATGACTGCATGTCGCCTCAGATTACTTATGTGCGGTCCAAGTGGCCATAACTGTTACATGCAAAAACAATTCAGGGCAAAGACCCCCTGAGCAAAGCAACCACTGTATAACAGACCCATGTGGTGTATAGTCAGTCAAATTCAAAAACCGAAACAGGTTAAAGTTAAAATGACCAACAATGTCAGAGCACATCACCCAAGACGTCAATGCGTTTTGCCGTCAACATAATTTGCTTCTCCAGGACAAAAGTTTTACAAATTGTGTAACACCCCAGTGACATCGGCTGCAACTTGCAAATCGTATGCCAAGTCACACCCTGTTGTCAGCTATTAGAGCGGTAATATCGGTGAAGTTCTGACTTGAGCCGCACCAATTTCTAAACTAGTGCATGTACTACTTTTGGTGCGATTTGCATAGACATTTGTGTCAGAGGTCTTTCAAACCGCACCTGAAATCCGCATCTCACTCGACTTTGAAATCGCGCAACTTCACTGTAAGTTGCATGATTTCAAAATCGGGCTTGATGTGACCGGGGAAGGGGGGGGGGTAAGTCTAGGTTCACACCTAAGCGTTTTCCAGTGTTTTGTAGACACTCACTACAGTCCATTTAACATGATTTCCCATGGGACAGGTTCACATCTCCTTGTTTTCACCCGGTGCGTTTATTGGAAAG
This sequence comes from Staurois parvus, assembly GCF_062004578.1. NCBI lineage: Eukaryota > Metazoa > Chordata > Amphibia > Anura > Ranidae > Staurois > Staurois parvus. The sequence continues at coordinate 515,951 of NW_028318268.1, forward strand.
GGTCAGGGACTTTTTTAACCACTTTCCGTCCGACCCATGTACATAAACGGCAGGACGGGAGCAGTGCAGGAGCGGGTGGCCGTTTATAAACGTCCTCCCGCTTCCCTGCCTGTGCACGGTCCCTGGGAGTGCTCATTACTGTGATCTGGTGCCCGCTGTGTCCGGAGGACACAGCTGAACACCGATCGCTCTGTGTGAGGTCCCAATCATGTGATCACTGATTGGTCAATCAGTGATCACAGGAACAGTAGTAAGCAAGATGTCACTTGTGACATCATTGCTTACTACTTGTAAAATCTGTAAATGATCACAGAGGTCACATGGTACAAGGCTATTCACAACAGCCTTGTACCATGTGACAAGCTGTGACCAATCACAGCTCTCACAGTATTTCTCAATGGCTGCAGGAATGCAGCCAGAGAGAAGTTAAATGATTGCTTTTACAGCCTTTATGGGTGTAAAAGCAATCAGTGTAAAAAAAAAAAAATCTTCATCACCCCCCACAAATAGTACAGTGGGGTGACAGTATGTTAAAAAAAAAATCCTTTATATATATATATATAATAAAAATGTAAAAAAATGTTTTGAAAAGCTATAATTTTTGGTTATAAACTAATTTGGGTTTATTTTTTTTACTAAAAGGATAGCTGAATACATTTTGGCCAAGATTTATGAAGAAAGATTATTTATTTGCAAAATTGTATAAGAAAAACACTTTTTTTCAAAATATTTGGACTTTTTCATTTACTGTATATAGCAAAAAAATAAAAATCCCAGTGGTGAATAAATACCACCAAAATAAAGTTTTATCTGTCTCAAAAAAATTCCAAAAAATGCATATGGGTACAGTGTTGCATGACCGTGCAATTGTCATTCAGTGTGATAGCACTGAAAGTTGAAAATTGGCCTGAACAGGAAGGGGGTGAAAGTGTCTGAACTTGAAGTGGTTAAATGGAAAAAGTTGCATTTTTGGTTCTATAGACTTCAATGGAGACGCTGCATAAAAGTATGCAGTGTGTTTTTGCTGCATTTTTGACGTGTTTTGCATTTTAATCTGCCTAGCAACCAAACAAAAACCACCAAAAAACGCACAACATATCAAAACCCAGCAAAAATGCAAAACGCGCTGCAGAACCCGATCAAACACAAACTGTATAGGTGTGAACCTAGCCTACGTTTTGTTTTTTTTGACTTGTGTTATTGTTGATTTAGGTACTTCTGTAATAAAGACTTGTTTTTAACTTTAACCTGATCATTTTTTTTTATATGACTGACTGTACGCCACATTGGGTTTGCTATATGGTGGCTGCTTTGCTCAGGGTGTCTTTGCCCTGAATTGTTTTTGTCTACCCGCTGTCAGCGTCACTTTTTACTAGGAGACTGTTGGCTTTGAAGTTGACAGTGTCCTTACACCCAGTGAAAAGTGTTAAGGGGAGGCGATATTGGCAGCAAATATGCCGCTCTGCTACATATAGTGTACAAAGACAGGCACGCTGCCTGTCTCTGTACTCCAAATTGGTCTTAATTACCTCCAGTTATCTACAAATCTGGAGGTAATTATTTTTGAATTTAGTACAATAATAGCGCCACTTTGTAAAAGTGTTGCTATTTAAAACTACCTAAATCTGCTGCAGGTGTCAGTAAAGCTGCCTAAATGGATGGCAGGGATTTCTGAATCTGGCACAGGCCATTTTAAAGGGCCATAGTGCCAGAAAATTGTCATCATGGATTTACTGGATTCCTCCAATGGTGCATATGTATGTGACATTTGTCCATGACATGTATATTTGATGCTGTGCGTGTGTGGAATTAACATACAGGCGGTTCAGTGAAGGTCTGTGGAAGTAGAGTTGCCACCTCATCCCTTTAAACTCAAACACATATTAATTACACAGGTTCTGTGGTTGATTCAGGCTAGGTTCACACCTATGCAGATCTGTTTCTGCGGTGTGTTTTGCATTTTTTCAAATGCATTTTTGACATGCTTTTGATGCATTTCGCGGGTTTTTATTTTTTTTTTACTTGTTGCTGAGCAGATTAAAAATGCAAAATGTATCAAAAAAGCATCAAAAACGAACGACATGCTTTTCTGCAGCGTCTCCATTGAAGTCTATAGAAACGAAAATGCAACGTTTTACGTTAAGGGCCAGTTCACACTATAGAAACGCAGTCCAGATGCGTTCCGGATGCATTTTTGCATGTACATTTTGACACGTTTTTGGCGTGTTCCAGTGCGTTTTTGAAGCATTCCTGCACATTTTTATGTATTCCAGTTCATTTCTTTCTCCCTCTATTTTTCTTCAATTCAAATAGAGACATGTGCATTCCAGTGCATTTTTGGAGCGTTCCAGTGTGTTTTTGATGTGTTTAACCATGTTCCAGTACAGTTCTGTGCAGAAAAAATGCAGCCTGTTCTACTTTTTTTTCTGCAACCAAAACGCACTGAAACTGCAAGCACTAATGTGAACTATGACATTGAGATAATATAACCTACTTTCTGTGTGTTTTATATACAGAAAAAAAAGCAACTGAAATGCATGTAGTGTGAACTGGCCCTTACCCTTTCCAAAAAAAGCACCGGGTTTAAAACATGGTGATGTGAACCTGTCTCATAGGAAATCATATTAAATGTCTTTGTGCTGGGAGAGCGCCGCACAGTGCGCTCCCAGCACAAAGACCGGGGTGTCACTGAGAGCCCTGGGTCCCGTTCTAACGATCGGGACCCTCGATTCCCGGTCACATGATTGCTGTGATAGCCTTTGATTGGCTATCACAGTGATCAGTCACTCTACAGCCCACCCCCCTTGTTTTTTTTTCTTTCTCTATGAATGAAGGACAGATACACTGTATATCCGGAAAAAAAAGCAGTTTGTTAAAAAAAAAAAAAAGAAAAAAAAAAAAGATAAATAAATATTAAAAAAGAAAAGAAAAAATAACTAGATCAAGGTTTGATCTAGTTCAGTGCCAGGGTTAGTGTTTGGGTCAAGGTCAGGCTTTTTTTTTTTAATTGGTATTAGTGGCAGTGTCAGTGTGTTTTAGGTAAAAAAAAAACAAAAGGCGCACTATTGTTTCTGGGCTGTACTATGGGTACAAACAACAAATAACATACACACATATGGTATCGCTGCGATCATCAAGAGTTGGAAATTTTATTTTGGGTTGTTCTTTGGTGGTAGGTTATGGTAGTAACAAGAAACACACAGCTAAATTTAAAAAAAGTTTGTTTTTTTTACTATTTTGGGCCAGTTTTCCTTTGCTAATGAAAAGAAATCAGGCGATATCCATTACCATTTACCACCAAATGAAAGCTCTATCTGTCCTGAAAAAAACGCAGTATAATTCATCTGGATGTACAAAGTAGTTGTGATGTCAACGTTGCAAGATTGTGCTTAGGCGTTTAGATTTGTTTTACCCTTAGGCGTGAAGGGGTTAAAATACAAAACCGCAATGGTTGGTGTGAATGGGGTGTGATTATGATGCGGTGCAGAGATCGCACAGAAGCCGGTGCAAATTCCGCACAGCATCAGTGTGAACCCGAGGCTGAGAGATCAGAACCCTATCAGCACCTAGAAAGTATTTAAAGTTTGCTTTTTTATTTGTGTGAGGAAACCTGAAGACAACTGGTTTGAAGTGAGAAGTAGAGCCGGTCCCTGTGTTGCAATGCCTCAAGTCAGTTAGAGCAAGAAGGATCAGCTTTACTTAATGCACGTCCACATTTGTCAACACACCTGCGCCTACACATTGTCAACGCATCTGCTCCCATTTTTCTTTTGGAGCTGCACTGCAGTCCCTCTGCTGCACTGATATCTCCATCACCATTCACAGCCCTGTCTGCTGAACTGCACAACTCCCACTAACCTCTAGGATGTTATGAGATTGATTTCACTGAACCCCTTCACGCCTAAGGGTAAAACAAATCTAAATGCCTAAGCACAATTTTGCAACGATGACATGTGTTAGTAAAACCGTACATATCATCACAACTACTTTGTACATCTAGGTGAATTATACTGCGTTTTTTTTTCAGGACAAATTGGGCTTTCATTTGGTGGTAAATGATAATGGACATCTCCTGATTTTTTTTTATTATCAAAGGAAAACTGGCCCAAAATAGTAAAAAAAAACATTTTTTTAATCTATATCTGTGTGTTTCTTGTTACTACCATAACCTACCATGAAAGAACAACCCAAAATAAATTCTCCAGCTCTTGACGATCGCAGCGATACCATATATGTGTATGTTATTTGTTGTTTGTACTCGTGCCCAGAAACAATAGTGCACATTTTGGTTTTGTTTTGTTTTTTACCTAAAATACACTAACTGACACTGATACCAAATTCTCTTTTTAAATCCTGACCTTTGACCCTGACCTGGACCCAAACACTTACCCTGGCACTGAACTAGAGCAAACCTTGATCTAGGTATTTTTTATTTATTTTTTATTTTATTTTTTACTATTTATTTATTGGTTTATCTTTTTTTTTTATTACAAACATTTTTCCCCCCCCATGCCAGGAGTTAGAGAGATACAATGTATCTCTCTCCTCCATTTATAGAGAGAAAAAAAAACAAGGGGGCCGGGATGTATAGTAACTGTACAGAGGCTATCACAGGAATCATGAGACCCAGAATCGGGAGTCCCGGGTCCCAATCGTTAGAACGGGACCTGGTGTTCTGAGTGACACCGTGGTCTTTGTGCTGGGAGCGCGCCGTGCAGGTTAGGGTTAGGACTGCCCTGCTCCTTGGTGCTTACAATCTAAGAGGGAGGGGCTGGTGGTACAAAAGGTTATAACTGTGGGGAATGAACTGATAGGAGAAACAGAAGATTCTGTTATTAGCTGAAGATAGGATAGGCTTCCCTGGGAGAGAGGTTTTCAGAGATCACCTAAAAGTGGGCAGAGTAGGTGATAGTCTGATAGATTGGGGTAGAGCGTTCCAGAGGATGGGGGAGGCTCTGGAGAAGTCCTGGAGATGAGCATGGGAGGAGGAGACAAGGAAGCTAGAGAGTAGGAGGTCTTGTGAGGAGTGGAGAGGATGGTTTGGGTGATATTTGAAGACAAGATTGGTGATGTAAAGGGAAGCCAGTGGAGGGATTGGCAGAGAGGGGTGGCAGATACAGAATGGTTAGTGAGGTGGATGAGTCTGGCAGCAGCATTCATGATAGACTGAAGAGGGGATAGCCTGCGATTAGGTAAACCAATGAGGAGGGAGTTACAATAGTCAGGGTAAGAGATAACAAGGGAGTGGATAAGTTGCTTAGTGGTTTCCGAGGTTAGGAATGGGCATATCTTGGAGATGTTGCGGAGGTGAAGTCTACAAGATTTGGACAGTGAATGGATTTGGCGCTGAAAGGACAGATGGGAGTCTAGGATTATACCTAGTACCCTGGCATGAGGGTTATCCACCTGAAGACTAGGGTTGCCACCTCATCCCTTTAAAACCCGAACACATATTAATTACACAGTCTCCAAGGCTAATTTAATGCAGATAAGGCACTAGGTGAGTTTAGTTACCACCTTAATCCGCCACAGAACCCATGTAATTAATACGTGTTTGGTCTTAAAGGGATGAGGTGGCATCTGAAGACTAACATTGAAGTACATTGAAAAGGTCCTGATGGCTGCCCACCCCTTCCTATCCTCTCCTCTGTTCACAGCACTCCTTTGCATTGCTTTGTAGCAAGTGTGAATTGGGGAGGGGATCCTGTCATTTATCTGTTTCTTCCCCATTCACAGATTGAGTTGCTTTATGTGAAAACAGTGCAAGGAGTCCTGTGAATAGAGGAGAGGACAGAAAACGTCAGGCAGTTGCCACTTTTTCCAGTGTAATTCAATGGTAGACCCGAGGCAGTTAACCCATATAGCACCGGACGTTCAGTGCTGTGAAGAGGACCGGGCAACGCTGAAGAGAAGTTTCATATAATAAGGAGCAGTCAGCAGTCAGATACACTTCAGCTTTAATCATTTTAAATATAAATGATTGAGTGGCTTTAAACATTTGCAAGATAAAGATTTCTAAGGAAATCAGTACATTAATGAGTTAGAAACAGTGGATAAAATAGTACCCAGAGCAAAGGAGTGCTTACAAGACATTTTCTATGATTGCTCCCTGAGATGTCTCTCGGCTCAGGGGCACTCATTCAATTCACTCGCTGCCTCCTCCAGGTCCCTCAATTTAACATCTGGGATGATTGTAGCCTGGAAGCCACATGTACCAGATTGTACCTCATCCAGCATGTGCGTATGAGAGGCCTTCAAGGTTTCAAGAGTTCATCATTTTAAAATGATATCCTGCTTTCCTTTCCAATATCCTTTTGTATTAGTCAGCAAATATAGAATAGGGACTTTTCCAGAGCTAAAAATGTTTCTGGAAGTATGTCAGCCCCGGGGCCAGCTATGGGGCCTGGAGGCAGGGAGGGACCCAGTCAAAATCTGAAAAGGGATTGCAAAAGCTCACTGACTACTAAGGTCTTTTTCAGATGGACGTTCTGATCGGGTCCAGTTTTCAGTTGGACCCGATTGGAACCTCCATTGTCCTCTATGGAGCGGTGGGTGTAAACGGTCATGTGTCTGTTTACACCCGCCAACATCTAATCTGATCCGCAAAAAAAGGGACGCATGGGGATCCAATTCCCCTTCCATCAGTTGGATGGAAATGGACAGGCGGCCCGTTTTCATCCGACCGCCCATTGAGGCGAGCGAGCAGCTCCTTGTCTGCTCTGCAGCAGTGGAGCAAACACAGACCTGTAATCCGCTTGGTCAGTGGGGATCAGTGGAGAGATCCCCCGCTGAGCAAGCAGAGACTTATTTTTGGCTGGATTCACACTTAAGCGATCTGTTGCAGAGTGTTAATTATGAATGGGCTGCAAATGCACTACAACAGATGAGAAACTGCATATGACCTTTTTATATAAAAAAAATGCACAAACCATTGCGGTGTGATGTGTGTTAAGGATAGGTTCACAAAGCGGAGGACTCAACCACCCACATGGATCGCTTATCAAAGGGTGCTACAGCAGTAACTTCCAGGCGTTCAGGAGGTGATACAGCCACCTCCTGAAAACCTAACAAAACACCCTACATACATTTATCTTATATATTTGGTACAGTCCCATTGACTTTAATAAGCAGGTTTGCCATCTGTGAAACATGGTAAGCCCAGTTCAATTCGCTGAGGCTCCAGAGCAAAGCATTATGGCCTGCGGCATGTATATGATCCCTTTATGGCTACCTTTTTAAGCTTTATAGTGGGTGATAATGTGGTGGAACTGCCTATTTCTACTGCCTGTATGAACAAGGGCTAAATGGCAACTCAACCAGGCACATTGTAGTAACGTGTTTTACCTTGTGTTGCCATAAGCACAAGTGTGAATGGGCCCTAAAGTTTATCTATCGAGATAGCCTCAAAGAAAAATCTTACCCAAAAATTGGTGCAGCGCTGAAAAAATTAATATATAAAAGTGCAATATTCAAAATATTAATATAAAGATATTAAATGCAAGTGAGAACGCAGGAGTGAATGAAGCACTGCAATGAGCGCAATTAAACAAGTGCGGCTGTGAAAGTCATAAAACAAAGAAAGTGTTCATATGATGGTGAGGGTCTGACAAACACCAGTCAGAAGACTGTGCTGTACACGAATCCTGTTGCACAGGTGGTATCAAATTATTCCATGTGACTTTAATCCGTGCAGGGAATTGATGAAAATGCGCACTCACCAGATGCGCATAGTAAAAGCGCAATGTGTTGAATCATATAATGACCAAGGATCTGCAGGAAGCCCCGTTTAAGTGGATCAGACAGACAGCATGGGAAGAGACTCCCTCCTCTGGATCTGAGACTGCTCTACAACTGTTCTCCAGCTGGAGTCCTGGAAATTGTTTAGTGTATTTGCTGCTGACCTCATCAGAGTCTTGAATGCTCACTGTTCTTGTATTCAATATCAAAGAAAAATCTGGTGACGGTCTTCTACAACATGCCAATTACAGTGGTCACTGATGATAAGGAGTATAAATAGGAACCTTATAGAAGAGTTATGCATCCCACCTCTGTCCCCAAATTTAAGAGGGTATTAAAAGGGGTGTGTTACAAGCCAACTGTTACTGATTTGGGCACCATTTAAATCTTGCTGTGGAGTCATGTGACATCTAGTTACCCCCCGTGGAGCTTTCCCAACAGTTATAGATAGCTGGCCACTCTGTGTATATGAATGGCTAAGGTGTAGGCTTCTCTTGCTTAATATCTCAAAAGCAGCAAGTTCATCAGATCATTACTACAGAACACAGTAAACGGGCAAAATACTGCTTCTGGTAGCACTTGGGGGGAGGGGTAATGCCTGATTTCCAGTTATCGTCACAAATCACCAGAAGTTATTCTAGAATGCTGCACTAACACTCCAGCAACTCAATATACAGTATAATGATTGTTTTATAGAACTGATCTTACTTTCACTAAAAACTAGTCCTGGCAGAAAACCTAATTCCATTCAGAATAATTCCAGAATTATTAATGCACTCGTACTCTCATGCCTAATGCGCATACACATCTAGAGCAGTCTTTCTTGACTTTTTCAACACAGAGGAACCCTTGAAATAACTTTCCAATCTCAGGGAACCCCTGCTAAAAAAGACTATATCTACAACTCTTGACACATTGGTGTGATGGTTGCTGGGAAGAATGCTCCTTACTCTTGTGGTCATTGGGAAAAATTACCCCGTTACAAATAGCTAAAAAGATCATTGGTGTCAGTGGGAACTTATCTGAGAGGCAGAAATTTCTCATTGCTCAAAGAACCCCTAGAAAACTCTGGAAGAACCCTGGTTGAGAAATCCTTGTCTATAGGCTTCAGAGTACTCTAATGTAAGATCCCCAGCACTTTTCTGAGCCTGGGGAGCTGCCAGGCAGCCACCCAAACAAATGAATGGCTGTGTATGTCCAAACCCATGTAAAGACTGATGGCTTCTGAATCAGCATGTACCCGCACATGCGCGTATGGTGTATTTTCCCAAAGGAGAATGTTGCTAGTTTGGGGAAATGCGCCATACACGCATGTGTGGGTACATGCCAATGTAGAAGCCATTTACAGAGTACAGCTATGTACAGTCATTAACTTGTAACGGTGGCTGTACAGCTCAGCTGGGGCTCCCTGGGAATGGGAAAGGACTTTTAAGCCTCTAGACATCTGGGTGCAAAAGGCCTTACACATAGCCACTGTTTAACTTCATTAAAAGAGCAGTCTGTAAGAGTAATAAATTATGTTATGGAGTAATCAACTAGCGTGTTGTCATATAAACATTCTGACAGATCCACTTAGAGTTTGAGAACTTCCTATTTTTTAGGTGAATGTTCTGCTATGTACGTAGGTCATGTCTCATTTGCAAATTCCTCGGTCCTGTCACAACCAGGAAAAGCAATTTTTGCTCTTTAGAAATTTTCTGAGTGTGTTTCTTTGTCAGATAAGACAATCAACATTACTACCAATCTTTATCCTATGGGGTCCTCAGAGTTGGGAAATAATGCTTCATGTAGATTGCCATGTCATCATCATACATTGCAGTCTGTCACGCTATCACACGGTGTGAAATTTACCAAGAAAAGTGATGAAATCCACTTCTTGGTTTGTGGCAAAAGATTGCTCCATTCAATTAAATACACTTGTCTGGTTTGCACACGCTATGGCTAACTAAAATGTAACGGCCCATACTGTATATACAACTGCTGTTGCCTAAATACGGTGCTTTCTGCATTCACATGTAGGACTTTCAATGTTATTGCTGTATGTAGTATCAACATCTTCTACCATGTGCAAAAAAAACCCAACGCAAAGTCTATAACAGTAACATTGCAACACAGACAAATCAATGTAGGAACCCTTCCCAAAAAAGCTAATGGTCCAAAAGAAAAAAAAGAGTAATAGAAGTAATGTAAAACATGTATAAAGTGAAGTATAATAAAGTAATGAGAGAAGATGGAACAGGTTTGCTTCTGTCAATTCCTTTTTGTGATCTAGTGATCGAGTATTCCAAACATTAGTGAAGTGCAGCTGCTTATCTTCTTTAGGTGGAATTTTACCCTCCCCATTTAAAACGGAACTAAAGCTGTTTAAAAAAATGTGAACAGACTAGCTTTTTATGGTAGAAGAGATATCCAATGTCTCTTCTAGAATAAAATACACTTACCTGCTCATTCACAATCTTCTGTAGGGATATCCTTTTGGTGGCAGCGATCAAGGCTGTTTTGTCATAGGGTGATGGTGAGGTCTCAGAGGAGCACCTGGTGGGACTATTTACGTACTGAAGGCTTTGCCCTTTTTTCTTGCTTCTATGCCACTTTGGATTTCTATTGTAAAGACTCGCAAGTCCTAGATTATTAAGCATCAACAAGAGGGGGTCTATGTGGAGCAACTTGCAGTCTCCTTCCCCTGTGTATGGCCTAGTGCGGCCTTGGGATGGGACCTCTGTACATTGTTTTTTTTTTTCATTTACCTCATCTTCCCACCTTTGACCTAATCAGTCACACATTTGGTGATGTTTAGCAGTTTTGGATAAGTCCCCTCTGTGGGTCATTTATTTGCAACCGCGTATATACCCTGAAACCCTGAAGAAGCTATTAGCGAAATGCATTGGGACAACATCTTTCACCTTATTTATGGTCCTTCGCCATCAATAATTTGGTGTTAATAGTTTACTCATTACCAGATACAATATTCTTGGGTTAAAGATGTTGACAGGGGTGGCTTAGCTGCTTATCTTAAAGCGGAGCTCAACCCAAAAGGGGAAGTTCCGCTTTAAGCCTTTGTCCCCCGCTCCCCATTAAGGATTAGCACATTTGGGGAGCGGGGGGGAGGGGGTACCTGAATTCGACAGGTACCCGCTCCCACTTCCATTGCTATCGCCTAGGCGAAGCGGAAGTTATCCTCCGCCCCTCCCTCCCCGTAGTCTTCTGGGACACGTGATAGGTACCAGAAGACTACGGGGCCATTTACAAAGTGCAGCACTTCTCGCGCATGCGCAGTGGGCACCTGCCTGTGAAGTCGCAAGCTGTAACAGCCTGGTGCTCACACTGAAGGTGCCGGTGCCAGGGACAGAAGACAGCCGGTGAAACCAGCATTGGTGAGGACAACGCTGGACCGAGGGACAGGTAAGTGTCTGTATTTTAAAAGTAAGCAGCTACAGTTTTTGTAGCTGATGACTTTTATCTTTTTTTTTTTCAGCTGGAACTCCGCTTTAATGGTTCTAGGGGGTTTTAATTACTTTGTACTAAAAGTTTTTGTATTATATGCTAAATGATTTTGTTTCCAAGTTGTATTTCTGAAGGGAGGTTTTCGACACATAAAAAATCCCATAATTTTTCTATTTGTACATCTTCTATGCATTTCTGGGATTAGGTGTTGAGTAAGTCAGCTGATTCCATTGTTATGTAATCTTCTGTAGAATGTACACTGAGCTGTGCATGCAATGTGCCCGTGTGCTGAGATGACTACACTCCTTGCACAAAGGTGACATCATCCCATGCTGACCAGTTATGATGGCCATGGTCACCGGGAAGAATCTGGGTAGAAGATGCCAGCACCAGTGAGAGACATTGCAGATGTTGGAGTGTTGGAACAGAGGAAAATCATTTTTACTTTAGTTCCACTTGCACTCCTCTCCCCTCCTCCTCTTACAGTTAGATATTAACTTTTTTTGTTCACCCGAATCTCTTTTTTCTGGAAACATCTGTTGGTGCTTCCAAGATTCACTAATGTGAAAATAACGTCCCCCTGGTCTGCAGCCACCTGGAATGCCCAGGTCATAGATCCCAGGAGGTGTTGGGTTTCTGTACCGTGCATGCACCAAGGTGAGTCTTCAGGGGGCCAGCTGCCTCTTCTTGGGTCTTTCAGCCAGCCCCCTGATGATTCGACATGGTGCATGAGCATCGTCAGCCAGAAGAAAGAGCTGACCCCTGATGATGTACTGTAGCTAAAGAAAATGGTGGCATGGGATCTGGCTTGTGGTGGACATTTGGTGGATTGCAAGAGGACAACGCAGGATCAGCTGGGCCTGTGAGTATATATTCTGAGGATAACCCAACAAAATAGGTAAGATAAAATTAAAATTGCACTGCTGGGGTGAAGTTCCTCTTTAAGGAAAATATTCACAAGTGTAATTACCCGTGAGGGTTAAGTCAGTAAAATTTTAATTTTCAAAACATGCATGCAGTTTCCTAATGGTTAGTGGGATCACATCAACAATCATTGACCATAGTGATGAGAGCATTCAAAGGAGCAATATGAAAAATGTTTCTTATTTCTGATCTGAATAAACAAAATTCTAACCGTGAGTATAATTTAATTTGGTAAAGATTGTTTATACACCTGAAAAATACTGAATAATTAAAAATCAGTGATGGGGACAATTCCCCACAAAAAGACAAAACACTCCAGCAGTTGGAAAGAGCCTATTACCCCAAATAGGTCCCTAAATTTATGGGAATATATTGTATAACTATGCTTGAAAATAGTTTTGCATATAAAGCAGACCCTATGCATAGCTCACAACTGTCCCTGATTTTGAGGGACTGTCCCTGATTTGGAACAAAATCCCTCTGTCCCTCTTTCCTCCTCATTTGTCCCTCATTTTAGTCTGATCCATATAGTTGTATATAAAATGCACTAAACCTTTCATCCAATTTCTAAAGAGCTGCATTTGTAAACTTCAAAGGCCAGTATAAAGGAATAGTGGTGGGAGTAATACGCTTGTCGGTTTAACCAACCTTTTTATTTGAGCAACTCTCCTTTAAGGAGGGGCATGGCAGGGGGTATGTCCTATGCCTACATACTTTTGCTAAAAGGTGTCCCTCGTTTCCATCTCAGAAAGTTGGGAGGTAGGCCACATCCAATTGTGTATTCAAACCAAGGCTGGATTTCCATCCCTGGAGACTAAAGACACACAATCTATGCTGCCTCTTTCACCTCTTTTACACAAACCACTTGTTCTCCTTTTCCTAGCTTGAGTTACAATAGATTGCTGTAATAATGAGTGGCAGTGTAGTGGCTTAATGGGTAGGCACTCTATACTCTACATAAACTTTGCTGTCCTCCTTGTGCATGGGTTGGTTTCCTCCCACACTCCAAAGACATTAGATATGAATTAGTTGGCTCTTGTCTGTGAGTTAGGGGCCTTAGAGTGTAAGCTCCTTGATGTCAATGTAAAGTGCCACTATATAAATACCTCAAATAAATATAGAAGATGACTACTTGTACCAATAAAAAAGAAAATGTGTAGCCAATATCTGTGAAAAGGAAAACATGTCTTGCTGCCTACTGTGCCTAATGCTACAGCAGTTTTTTTTAATAATGTTTTAACACAAATAACAGTACAAGGAGTGGGGCAATGGGCCCTTCTTGGAAAATCTCTTACCAGTAATGTACTCGTTCTATGAAGAACCATCGACCACCAGCCACACTGGGAAGACTATATTAGGTCCAAGTGGTGTCAGCTTTATATAACTACCTGCCCATATGGCCATTAGGTCTCATGTGAATAGGTGTATTAAAATACTCCCATCTATATTGGACCTTTTTGTCAGGAGATGGCAAGAAAAATCAAGCATAAAAAAAATGCTAGTTTTGTTGCTACTTGGAGCCGCTATGCTGAAAGTCCTGTAATGTATGTCTTCAAACCATTTTGTACTTTTTTTTTTCTCATTGTAAACTCAATAAAAATGATTGAAACAGAAAAAAATACTAGTTTTAGAGTAGAGTAATCGCTCATGTTTATGCAAGATTATAGGTGTGATTCACAATTGTAAATTATGCTTATAAGCTCCTCCAAATGCAGCTTTGGTGCATTTTTTTATGCAGTAAAATACTGATCTACACACCTGATGTGCATGGCCACATAGACTAACATAGAACTGTGTTTGAAGGCATGAAAAAATATGCTGTACACCTGTAAAAGTGCCCTTTTTTAATAACCGTGTGCATGAGGCCTTGAACAGTTGTCGGAGATGCAGATATGTTTGTGCAACCCAAATATAGGCTATCAGCCAAGAAAATTCAGCATAGCCAATCAGTTCTTCCCCTAAGAAGGCCTGGCAAGGGGGATGTTTGTCAAGCTTATAAAGTGCATACAAACTGTACCTAGATACATACAATTGATTTTCAGTCCATTTAGCTAACATTATCACCTTTAGCCATGACTCATAGCAAAAATACTATGCACTTTAATTTCAGAAGTTTTACATGGTTTCTGTAGATTAGCACTGTATTTATTTACTTTGGGACTTTTATATCGCCAACAATTTACACAGTGCTTTACATACCTGCACTTTCACATCAAGAAGCTCTACAATCTAAGGTCCCTATCTTACATGTAAACAAGGCCCTCGAACCCCTCGTGTATTGTATTGTACTCAGGGGCGGACTGACCATTTGGAAACTCGGGCACTGCCCGAGGGCCCGGGGTCAGTAGGGGGCCCCATGAGATGCCCCTGGTACCTTTTTCATAGGCTTTTTTGAGTTTGGGCAAGGACACAGGGGCCCCATGATCCCCTATTGCCCGGGGGCCCCAATGAGTTGTCAGTCCGCCCCTGATTGTACTGTTTTGTCTCATGTTCTGTCCCCCCCGCTATTGTACAGTGCTGAGCAAACCCTTTGGCGCTATATAAATACTGTATAATAAGAATAATACAATAATAAACATACTAGGCCCAAATAAAGCCTGCCATAGACAGTTCGAATCTTACTTGGGTACATTCAGCCTGCCCATGCATGGTTCGAATCTTGGCTGGTTCCTGATGAACTGGCCGAGATTCGAACCATGTATGGGCAGGCTGAATGTACCCAAGTGATTGATTGATCAAACTGGGTACAACCAGCCTGCCAGATTTTCCATGCGGTTATCAATAGCGGCTGATATTGCCACTAACAATTATCACTGTCTTCTCCTGTCAGCTCCTTCACATTGCTATGCATGGCTTTTCATAGCAGAGCCATGCATAGCGGTGTGCTTGCAGTGAAGCACTAACACAGCACACTTAGTAAAAACACTCCCAGCACACAGTTAACCCTTTGATCGCCCCACATGTTAACCCCTTCCTGCCCAGTGCCATTAGTGTCAGTGCTTTATATTAGCACTGATCACTGTATTGGTGTCACTGGGGTGTCAGTGACACCAAGTCAGTTCCCCCCAGTGTCATAATGCCCACCGCAGTCCCGCTATAAGTCGCTGATCGCTGCCATTACTAGTAAAAAATGTAAAAAATCCCAGTATATATACCGCCATTTGTAAACGCTATAGCTTTCACGTAAACCAATTCATTTACACGTATTGGGATTTTTGTTAGCAAAGACATGTAGCAGAATACATTTTGGCCCAAATTTATGATGACATTTTATTTTTTTATTTTTTTTTACTAGACATATAGCAAAAAAGTAAAAAATATTGTTTTTTTTCCTCAAAATTGAAGGACTTTTTTTTAATCGTGCAAAAAATAAAAACACAAAGGCGATCAAATACCACTGAAAGAAAGCTCTATTCGTGGGGAAAAAAAGGACGTAAATTTCATTTGGGTGCAGCTTTGCATGACCGCACCATTGTCAGTTAAAGTAATGCTGCGCCATAACACAAAAAATGACCTGGTCAGGAAGGGGGGTAAATCCTCAGGAGGGCGAGTGGTTAAAGCATATCTAACACTGTGTAACAAACACCATTACAAAGCAGTACAAAAAAAGAACGATGTGCAAAAAAAATAAAATAAAATGGAAATTATGACAATGAGCAGTGATGTTCTCCAATAAAGCAGAGAAACAAACAGAAGATAACATAGCATGCAATGCCTCTATCCATACATATAAAAAATGCATTATCATTTAGACAGTCAGTAACAGTGACAAGTGATAGATGACTTAGGATTCACATCGCTGCAAGGTAACTATATGCGACTAATAGTGCAACAGACATATACAAATGAGCCTTACACAGTTACAGATTCATCATCTATGCATGTACAGGCTTGATTTAGCCATCTGTCCCAAATCTTATATTTAGTCAGTCAGCGTCTATGAAGCTAAATGGCTTTTTTACATGGTAACGTGACTGTTGGTGGTGATGGCCCAGCAATCAACATTCTGGCCATAAAAAGTGTAAGATATACATATATATATGTATATCTTTTTTATTTATATATATATATATATATATATATATATATGGTGTATGTATATGTATATATGTATATATATGTATACATATATATATAAAATACTAACCACAGCTTACAAAGCCATCCACAACACTGCCCCTAGCTACATCACCAACCTCATCCACAGATACCGCCTAAATCGCCCGCTCCGCTCCTCCCATGATATCCTCTAGCTCCCTCATCACCTCCTCCCACGCTCGCCTCCAGGACTTCTCCAGAGCCTCTCCCATCCTCTGGAACTCCCTACCACAGCATGTCCGGTCAGCCCCCACCCTGTCTGCCTTTAGGCGATCTTTGAAAACTTACTTCTTCAGGGAAGCCTACCCCACCTCCACCTAAGAACTGTACTTGAATCACCTCCGCCAGATCATCCCCCCTGGCTATCACCTTTTGTATCACCTCCCCCTGCCTTTAGATTGTAAGCTCCACAAGCAGGGCCCTCCTATTCCTTCTGTACTGAAATGTATTGTGATTGTACTGTCTCCCTTATATTGTAAAGCACTGTGCAAACTGTAGGCGCTATATAAATCCTGTATAATAATAATAATATATAGGTGGGTGAGACAATCAGAACGTTTTGGGGAAACAAGCTTTCAGGAATCCAGTACCTTGTCCCCGTCTTCACCCTCCAGCTCTCCCACCCATCTAGCTTTCAGTTGGTATGCTAAATTAGCTGCCGTTGGTTGAAGAAGACTGTTATAGAAAGTAGACATCAGTTTTTTAGAATACGAACCCAGAGGTACCCTTAGCAGGTACATGGAATCGAAGTTAGGGAAAGAATCCCCAAATTGTGCGTGCAGCATGTTGCTGAGCTGGAAGTATCGGAAAAACATGGAGCTGGGTAACTCAAATTCAGTCTTAAGGTCCTGAAATGATTTAACACCTCCGAGGGAAAGAACTTGGGAAATATTTATGACCCCTCTATCAACCCACACCTTGGAGTCGGGCACAGTGAGTAGTTTTGGCAGGCGGGAATTACCTCAAAGGGGTGTATGGGCATGGATAGGTCAGGTATTCGTCTTACGTACTGCTAGTTCCCAAACCTTACAATGATGATACATCATTCTCCTGGGCCATCCCAGCTAAGTGGGGTCAGAAGGATCTGAAAGTGATTGATAACCAAATGGGAAATATTTGAACATACTAAAGTTATAGAGCGCTCCTTTGTCAAAATTGAAATAATTAGACAATTGGCCAGCCAAATACAAGGTGGTGTCAAAAATTTTTGAGACTAGTTTTGTAACACACCAACAGATGGCAGCACACGGTTGCATGCACAGTCACAGGGAAAACTGACCTTCATAAGTCAGTATGCCAAAAGACATCGTCCTGTGTACATCAGGAGCTGTGCAACTGGTACTATTCTGACCACGGGAATTGCACCTCTGCTATTTCATCATGGACAGCAAGTTAGAACAAAGAGCAAACAAGAAATTCTATATGAAATTGGGAAAATGTGCTACCAAGACATTTTACATGATTCAGCAAGTTTATTGAGATGCTGCAATGAGTAGTTAGAGGTGTTTTGAGTGGCACGCACCCTTCAAGAGTAGAAGAACATTAATAGAAGACCACGAGAGATCAGGAAAACCTTAATCAAGCTCAACACCCGAAAATGTCTAAACCATTCGGCAACTTGTGCATGATGATCATCGAAGAACAATCTGCAACATTGTCAATGTGTCATATGGAACAGTCCAGGCAATCCTCATGTATGATTTGGACATGCGCCGTGTTGATGCCAAGTTTGTCCCCAGGCTGCAATGATCTCACTTCCGCACCTACCCTACTCTCCAGATTTGGCTCCTGCAGACTTCGCCCTCTTCCTGAAGATGAAGATCCAGCTCAAAGATCACCATTTTCACAACATTGCTGAAATTCAGCATGAATAGCAGAAGGTGCTTGATGGGCTTCAAAAGGAAGACTTCTAGGACACATTCCAGAAGTGGCAGGAACACTGGGAGTGTTGTATTGCTGTGCAAGGGGACTATTTTGAAGGTGATAGTGCGTAAACATAGATAAATAAAGTACTTTCTTGTAAAAAGAGTCTCAAAAATGTTTTATACCACCTCGTACTATAAATTAAGGTCTGGAAAAACTGCACCGCACAGACTTGTGGGGTTCTTCAAGACTCGCCATGACAGTTTATGTCGGGTATTACTCCATACAAAAGTGTTAAGTATAGATTCCAAGGATTTAAATATGCAAAGTGGTAAATACAAGGGGGCATGCCACAAAATGTAGAGAAGCTTGGGCAGCAATATCATTTTACTAAGTTAATGCGCCCCATAACCAGGGCCGGATCTAGCCTGATCTAATCTGATCTGCGAGTGCAATAAAAAAAAGTCAGGGGGCATGATGTCAATAGTGTGACAGAGATGCAGAGAACCAGTATTCCCTGTTCACTCAACATGCTTCTGTACCATGAGTCACAACCTGGAAAAAATGTCTGACAAGTAGTGCAGGGGTGGCACAGGAGTGAACAGGGAATGATAGTAGGTATTAGGTTGTCATTGGATTGGGATGATTAAACAGATCCTGTTCCCCCTTATATCAGGTGTCCTTATCAGAGTCCCTTCTTACATCAGGAGTACTCATCAGAGTTTCCCCTTACATCAAGGTTTCTATAAGAGTCCCCTTTACATCAGATATCCTCATCAGAGTGCCATTACATAAAATGTCCACATCAGAGTGCCCCCTTACATCAATTGCCCCAATCAGAGTGCTCCCTCCCATCATATGCCCCCATCCGAGCCCCCCCTTACATCAATAGTCCTCACCAAGTCTCATGGATTAGTGGATGCACTCTCAGATATCTGGGTGGGGGCACAACTAAAATCTGGGGGAGCACAAACAAAATCCGGG